>NC_092109.1:49407184-49540150 GCF_045679555.1 Salvelinus alpinus
CCACAAAGGAGACTAGACATCTACCATATCTACCACTATCAGATTAGAGCCATAAAGGAGACTAGACATCAACCACCACAATACCACTATCAGATTAGAGCCATAAAGAAGACTAGACATCTACCACCCCAATACCACTATCAGATTAGAGCCATTACGGAGACTAGACATCTACCAGCCCACTACCACTATCAGATTAGAGCCATAAGGGAGACTAGACATCTAGCACCCCACTACCACTATCAGATTAGAGCCATAAGGGAGACTAGACATCTAGCACCCCACTACCACTATCAGATTAGAGTTATAAAGGAGACTAGACATCTACCAACCCACAACCACTATCAGATTAGAGCCATTAGGGAGACTAGACATCTACCAGCCCACTACTACTATCAGATTAGAGTTATAAAGGCGACTAGACATCTACCACCCCTCTACCACTATCAGATTAGAGTCATAAGGGATACTAGATATCTACAACCCCACTACCATCATCATATTAGAGCCACAAAGGAGACTAGACATCTACCACTATCAGATTAGAGCCATAAAGGAGACTAGACATCAACCACCACAAAACCACTATCAGATTAGAGCCATAAAAGAGACTAGACATCTACCAGCCCACTACCACTATCAGATTAGAGCCATAAGGGAGACTAGACATCTAGCAGCTCACTACAACTATCAGATTAGAGCCACAAGGGAGACTAGACATCGACCACCTCAATACCACTATAAGATTAGAGCCATAAGGGAGACAGACATCTACCAACCGACTACCACTATCAGATTAGAGCCATAAGGGAGACTAGATATCTACGACCCCACTACCACCATCATATTAGAGCCACTATCAGATTAGAGTTATAAAGGAGACTAGATATCTATCAGATTAGAGCCATTAGGGAGACTAGACATCTACCAGCCCACTACCACTATCAGATTAGAGTTATAAAGGCGACTAGACATCTACCACCCCTCTACCACTATCAGATTAGAGTCATAAGGGATACTAGATATCTACAACCCCACTACCACCATCATATTAGAGCCACAAAGGAGACTAGACATCTACCACATCTACCACTCTCAGATTAGAGCCATAAAGGAGACTAGACATCAACCACCACAAAACCACTATCAGATTAGAGCCATAAAAGAGACTAGACATCTACCAGCCCACTACCACTATCAGATTAGAGCCATAAGGGAGACTAGACATCTAGCACCCCACTACCACTATCAGATTAGAGTTATAAAGGAGACTAGACATCTACCAACCCACTACCACTATAAGATTAGAGCCACAAGGCAGACTAGACATCTACCAGCCCACTACAACTATCAGATTAGAGCCATAAGGGAGACTAGACATCGACCACCTCAATACCACTATAAGATTAGAGCCATAAGGGAGACAGACATCTACCAACCCACTACCACTATCAGATTAGAGCCATAAGGGAGACTAGATATCTACGACCCCACTACCACCATCATATTAGAGCCACAAAGGAGACTAGACATCTACCATATCTACCACTATCAGATTAGAGCCATAAAGGAGACTAGACATCAACCACCACAATTCCACTATCAGATTAGAGCCATAAAGAAGACTAGACATCTACCACCCCAATACCACTATCAGATTAGAGCCATAAGGGAGACTAGACATCTAGCACCCCACTACCACTATCAGATTAGAGTTATAAAGGAGACTAGACATCTACCAACCCACAACCACTATCAGATTAGAGCCATTAGGGAGACTAGACATCTACCAGCCCACTACCACTATCAGATTAGAGTTATAAAGGAGACTAGACATCTACCAACCCACAACCACTATCAGATTAGTGACACAAGCGAGACTAGACATCTACCACCCCACTACCACTATCAGATTAGAGTTATAAAGGAGACTAGACATCTACCAGCCCACTACCACTATCAGATTAGAGCCATAAAGGAGACTAGACATCTACCAACCCAAAACCACAATCAAATTAGAGCCACAAGGGAGACTAGAAATCTACCAACCCACTACCACTATCAGATTAGAGCCATAAGGGAGACTAGATATCTACGACCCCACTACCACTATCAGATTAGAGCCATAAGGGAGACTAGACATCTAGCACCCCACTACCACTATCAGATTAGAGTTATAAAGGAGACTAGACATCTACCAACCCACTACCACTATAAGATTAGAGCCAAAAGACAGACTAGACATCTACCAGCCCTAGATATCTATCAGATTAGAGCCATTAGGGAGACTAGACATCTACCAGCCCACTACCACTATCAGATTAGAGTCATAAGGGATACTAGATATCTACAACCCCACTACCACCATCATATTAGAGCCACAAAGGAGACTAGACATCTACCACATCTACCACTATCAGATTAGAGCCATAAAGGAGACTAGACATCAACCACCACAAAACCACTATCAGATTAGAGCCATAAAGGAGACTAGACATCTACCAGCCCACTACCACTATCAGATTAGAGCCATAAGGGAGACTAGACATCTAGCACCCCACTACCACTATCAGATTAGAGTTATAAAGGAGACTAGACATCTACCAACCCACTACCACTATAAGATTAGAGCCACAAGGCAGACTAGACATCTACCAGCCCACTACAACTATCAGATTAGAGCCACAAAGGAGACTAGACATCTACCAACCCACAACCACTATCAGATTAGAGCCACAAGGGAGACTAGACATCTACCAGCTCACTACAACTATCAGATTAGAGCCACAAGGGAGACTAGACATCGACCACCTCAATACCACTATAAGATTAGAGCCATAAGGGAGACAGACATCTACCAACCGACTACCACTATCAGATTAGAGCCATAAGGGAGACTAGATATCTACGACCCCACTACCACCATCATATTAGAGCCACTATCAGATTAGAGTTATAAAGGAGATTAGATATCTATCAGATTAGAGCCATTAGGGAGACTAGACATCTACCAGCCCACTACCACTATCAGATTAGAGTTATAAAGGCGACTAGACATCTACCACCCCTCTACCACTATCCGATTAGAGTCATAAGGGATACTAGATATCTACAACCCCACTACCACCATCATATTAGAGCCACAAAGGAGACTAGACATCTACCACATCTACCACTATCAGATTAGAGCCATAAAGGAGACTAGACATCAACCACCACAAAACCACTATCAGATTAGAGCCATAAAAGAGACTAGACATCTACCAGCCCACTACCACTATCAGATTAGAGCCATAAGGGAGACTAGACATCTAGCACCCCACTACCACTATCAGATTAGAGTTATAAAGGAGACTAGACATCTACCAACCCACTACCACTATAAGATTAGAGCCACAAGGCAGACTAGACATCTACCAGCCCACTTCAACTATCAGATTAGAGCCATAAGGGAGACTAGACATCGACCACCTCAATACCACTATAAGATTAGAGCCATAAGGGAGACAGACATCTACCAACCCACTACCACTATCAGATTAGAGCCATAAGGGAGACTAGATATCTACGACCCCACTACCACCATCATATTAGAGCCACAAAGGAGACTAGACATCTACCATATCTACCACTATCAGATTAGAGCCATAAAGGAGACTAGACATCAACCACCACAATACCACTATCAGATTAGAGCCATAAAGAAGACTAGACATCTACCACCCCAATACCACTATCAGATTAGAGCCATTACGGAGACTAGACATCTACCAGCCCACTACCACTATCAGATTAGAGCCATAAGGGAGACTAGACATCTAGCACCCCACTACCACTATCAGATTAGAGCCATAAGGGAGACTAGACATCTAGCACCCCACTACCACTATCAGATTAGAGTTATAAAGGAGACTAGACATCTACCAACCCACAACCACTATCAGATTAGAGCCATTAGGGAGACTAGACATCTACCAACCCAAAACCACAATCAAATTAGAGCCACAAGGCAGACTAGACATCTACCAGCCCACTACAACTATCAGATTAGAGCCATAAGGGAGACTAGACATCGACCACCTCAATACCACTATAAGATTAGAGCCATAAGGGAGACAGACATCTACCAACCCACTACCACTATCAGATTAGAGCCATAAGGGAGACTAGATATCTACGACCCCACTACCACCATCATATTAGAGCCACAAAGGAGACTAGACATCTACCATATCTACCACTATCAGATTAGAGCCATAAAGGAGACTAGACATCAACCACCACAATACCACTATCAGATTAGAGCCATAAAGAAGACTAGACATCTACCACCCCAATACCACTATCAGATTAGAGCCATTACGGAGACTAGACATCTACCAGCCCACTACCACTATCAGATTAGAGCCATAAGGGAGACTAGACATCTAGCACCCCACTACCACTATCAGATTAGAGCCATAAGGGAGACTAGACATCTAGCACCCCACTACCACTATCAGATTAGAGTTATAAAGGAGACTAGACATCTACCAACCCACAACCACTATCAGATTAGAGCCATTAGGGAGACTAGACATCTACCAACCCAAAACCACAATCAAATTAGAGCCACACAGCGCACACAGCACTACACACGATACATACTACACGACCACACACTACCACCCACTACACTATCATAGAGCCACGAACACGCACACGAGCACATAGACATCTACCATATCTACCACTATCAGATTAGAGCCATAAAGGAGACTAGACATCAACCACCACAATACCACTATCAGATTAGAGCCATAAAGAAGACTAGACATCTACCACCCCAATACCACTATCAGATTAGAGCCATTACGGAGACTAGACATCTACCAGCCCACTACCACTATCAGATTAGAGCCATAAGGGAGACTAGACATCTAGCACCCCACTACCACTATCAGATTAGAGCCATAAGGGAGACTAGACATCTAGCACCCCACTACCACTATCAGATTAGAGTTATAAAGGAGACTAGACATCTACCAACCCACAACCACTATCAGATTAGAGCCATTAGGGAGACTAGACATCTACCAGCCCACTACCACTATCAGATTAGAGTTATAAAGGCGACTAGACATCTACCACCCCTCTACCACTATCAGATTAGAGTCATAAGGGATACTAGATATCTACAACCCCACTACCATCATCATATTAGAGCCACAAAGGAGACTAGACATCTACCACTATCAGATTAGAGCCATAAAGGAGACTAGACATCAACCACCACAAAACCACTATCAGATTAGAGCCATAAAAGAGACTAGACATCTACCAGCCCACTACCACTATCAGATTAGAGCCATAAGGGAGACTAGACATCTAGCAGCTCACTACAACTATCAGATTAGAGCCACAAGGGAGACTAGACATCGACCACCTCAATACCACTATAAGATTAGAGCCATAAGGGAGACAGACATCTACCAACCGACTACCACTATCAGATTAGAGCCATAAGGGAGACTAGATATCTACGACCCCACTACCACCATCATATTAGAGCCACTATCAGATTAGAGTTATAAAGGAGACTAGATATCTATCAGATTAGAGCCATTAGGGAGACTAGACATCTACCAGCCCACTACCACTATCAGATTAGAGTTATAAAGGCGACTAGACATCTACCACCCCTCTACCACTATCAGATTAGAGTCATAAGGGATACTAGATATCTACAACCCCACTACCACCATCATATTAGAGCCACAAAGGAGACTAGACATCTACCACATCTACCACTCTCAGATTAGAGCCATAAAGGAGACTAGACATCAACCACCACAAAACCACTATCAGATTAGAGCCATAAAAGAGACTAGACATCTACCAGCCCACTACCACTATCAGATTAGAGCCATAAGGGAGACTAGACATCTAGCACCCCACTACCACTATCAGATTAGAGTTATAAAGGAGACTAGACATCTACCAACCCACTACCACTATAAGATTAGAGCCACAAGGCAGACTAGACATCTACCAGCCCACTACAACTATCAGATTAGAGCCATAAGGGAGACTAGACATCGACCACCTCAATACCACTATAAGATTAGAGCCATAAGGGAGACAGACATCTACCAACCCACTACCACTATCAGATTAGAGCCATAAGGGAGACTAGATATCTACGACCCCACTACCACCATCATATTAGAGCCACAAAGGAGACTAGACATCTACCATATCTACCACTATCAGATTAGAGCCATAAAGGAGACTAGACATCAACCACCACAATACCACTATCAGATTAGAGCCATAAAGAAGACTAGACATCTACCACCCCACTACCACTATCAGATTAGAGCCATAAGGGAGACTAGACATCTAGCACCCCACTACCACTATCAGATTAGAGTTATAAAGGAGACTAGACATCTACCAACCCACAACCACTATCAGATTAGAGCCATTAGGGAGACTAGACATCTACCAGCCCACTACCACTATCAGATTAGAGTTATAAAGGAGACTAGACATCTACCAACCCACAACCACTATCAGATTAGTGACACAAGCGAGACTAGACATCTACCACCCCACTACCACTATCAGATTAGAGTTATAAAGGAGACTAGACATCTACCAGCCCACTACCACTATCAGATTAGAGCCATAAAGGAGACTAGACATCTACCAACCCAAAACCACAATCAAATTAGAGCCACAAGGGAGACTAGAAATCTACCAACCCACTACCACTATCAGATTAGAGCCATAAGGGAGACTAGATATCTACGACCCCACTACCACTATCAGATTAGAGCCATAAGGGAGACTAGACATCTAGCACCCCACTACCACTATCAGATTAGAGTTATAAAGGAGACTAGACATCTACCAACCCACTACCACTATAAGATTAGAGCCAAAAGACAGACTAGACATCTACCAGCCCTAGATATCTATCAGATTAGAGCCATTAGGGAGACTAGACATCTACCAGCCCACTACCACTATCAGATTAGAGTCATAAGGGATACTAGATATCTACAACCCCACTACCACCATCATATTAGAGCCACAAAGGAGACTAGACATCTACCACATCTACCACTATCAGATTAGAGCCATAAAGGAGACTAGACATCAACCACCACAAAACCACTATCAGATTAGAGCCATAAAGGAGACTAGACATCTACCAGCCCACTACCACTATCAGATTAGAGCCATAAGGGAGACTAGACATCTAGCACCCCACTACCACTATCAGATTAGAGTTATAAAGGAGACTAGACATCTACCAACCCACTACCACTATAAGATTAGAGCCACAAGGCAGACTAGACATCTACCAGCCCACTACAACTATCAGATTAGAGCCACAAAGGAGACTAGACATCTACCAACCCACAACCACTATCAGATTAGAGCCACAAGGGAGACTAGACATCTACCAGCTCACTACAACTATCAGATTAGAGCCACAAGGGAGACTAGACATCGACCACCTCAATACCACTATAAGATTAGAGCCATAAGGGAGACAGACATCTACCAACCGACTACCACTATCAGATTAGAGCCATAAGGGAGACTAGATATCTACGACCCCACTACCACCATCATATTAGAGCCACTATCAGATTAGAGTTATAAAGGAGATTAGATATCTATCAGATTAGAGCCATTAGGGAGACTAGACATCTACCAGCCCACTACCACTATCAGATTAGAGTTATAAAGGCGACTAGACATCTACCACCCCTCTACCACTATCCGATTAGAGTCATAAGGGATACTAGATATCTACCACCCCACTACCACCATCATATTAGAGCCACAAAGGAGACTAGACATCTACCACATCTACCACTATCAGATTAGAGCCATAAAGGAGACTAGACATCAACCACCACAAAACCACTATCAGATTAGAGCCATAAAAGAGACTAGACATCTACCAGCCCACTACCACTATCAGATTAGAGCCATAAGGGAGACTAGACATCTAGCACCCCACTACCACTATCAGATTAGAGTTATAAAGGAGACTAGACATCTACCAACCCACTACCACTATAAGATTAGAGCCACAAGGCAGACTAGACATCTACCAGCCCACTTCAACTATCAGATTAGAGCCATAAGGGAGACTAGACATCGACCACCTCAATACCACTATAAGATTAGAGCCATAAGGGAGACAGACATCTACCAACCCACTACCACTATCAGATTAGAGCCATAAGGGAGACTAGATATCTACGACCCCACTACCACCATCATATTAGAGCCACAAAGGAGACTAGACATCTACCATATCTACCACTATCAGATTAGAGCCATAAAGGAGACTAGACATCAACCACCACAATACCACTATCAGATTAGAGCCATAAAGAAGACTAGACATCTACCACCCCAATACCACTATCAGATTAGAGCCATTACGGAGACTAGACATCTACCAGCCCACTACCACTATCAGATTAGAGCCATAAGGGAGACTAGACATCTAGCACCCCACTACCACTATCAGATTAGAGCCATAAGGGAGACTAGACATCTAGCACCCCACTACCACTATCAGATTAGAGTTATAAAGGAGACTAGACATCTACCAACCCACAACCACTATCAGATTAGAGCCATTAGGGAGACTAGACATCTACCAACCCAAAACCACAATCAAATTAGAGCCACAAGGCAGACTAGACATCTACCAGCCCACTACAACTATCAGATTAGAGCCATAAGGGAGACTAGACATCGACCACCTCAATACCACTATAAGATTAGAGCCATAAGGGAGACAGACATCTACCAACCCACTACCACTATCAGATTAGAGCCATAAGGGAGACTAGATATCTACGACCCCACTACCACCATCATATTAGAGCCACAAAGGAGACTAGACATCTACCATATCTACCACTATCAGATTAGAGCCATAAAGGAGACTAGACATCAACCACCACAATACCACTATCAGATTAGAGCCATAAAGAAGACTAGACATCTACCACCCCAATACCACTATCAGATTAGAGCCATTACGGAGACTAGACATCTACCAGCCCACTACCACTATCAGATTAGAGCCATAAGGGAGACTAGACATCTAGCACCCCACTACCACTATCAGATTAGAGCCATAAGGGAGACTAGACATCTAGCACCCCACTACCACTATCAGATTAGAGTTATAAAGGAGACTAGACATCTACCAACCCACAACCACTATCAGATTAGAGCCATTAGGGAGACTAGACATCTACCAACCCAAAACCACAATCAAATTAGAGCCACAAGGCAGACTAGACATCTACCAGCCCACTACAACTATCAGATTAGAGCCACAAGGGAGACTAGACATCTAAGATTAGAGCCATAAGGGAGACAGACATCTACCAACCCACTACCACTATCAGATTAGAGCCATAAGGGAGACTAGATATCTACGACCCCACTACCACCATCATATTAGAGCCACAAAGGAGACTAGACATCTACCATATCTACCACTATCAGATTAGAGCCATAAAGGAGACTAGACATCAACCACCACAATACCACTATCAGATTAGAGCCATAAAGAAGACTAGACATCTACCACCCCACTACCACTATCAGATTAGAGCCATTAGGGAGACTAGACATCTACCAGCCCACTACCACTATCAGATGAGAGCCATAAGGGAGACTAGACATCTAGCACCCCACTACCACTATCAGATTAGAGCCATAAGGGAGACTAGACATCTACCACCCCACTACCACTATCAGATTAGAGTTATAAAGGAGACTAGACATCTACCAACCCACAACCACTATCAGATTAGAGCCATTAGGGGGACTAGACATCTACCAGCCCACTACTACTATCAGATTAGAGTTATAAAGGCGACTAGACATCTACCACCCCTCTACCACTATCAGATTAGAGTCATAAGGGATACTAGATATCTACAACCCCACTACCATCATCATATTAGAGCCACAAAGGAGACTAGACATCTACCACTATCAGATTAGAGCCATAAAGGAGACTAGACATCAACCACCACAAAACCACTATCAGATTAGAGCCATAAAAGAGACTAGACATCTACCAGCCCACTACCACTATCAGATTAGAGCCATAAGGGAGACTAGACATCTAGCAGCTCACTACAACTATCAGATTAGAGCCACAAGGGAGACTAGACATCGACCACCTCAATACCACTATAAGATTAGAGCCATAAGGGAGACAGACATCTACCAACCGACTACCACTATCAGATTAGAGCCATAAGGGAGACTAGATATCTACGACCCCACTACCACCATCATATTAGAGCCACTATCAGATTAGAGTTATAAAGGAGACTAGATATCTATCAGATTAGAGCCATTAGGGAGACTAGACATCTACCAGCCCACTACCACTATCAGATTAGAGTTATAAAGGCGACTAGACATCTACCACCCCTCTACCACTATCAGATTAGAGTCATAAGGGATACTAGATATCTACAACCCCACTACCACCATCATATTAGAGCCACAAAGGAGACTAGACATCTACCACATCTACCACTCTCAGATTAGAGCCATAAAGGAGACTAGACATCAACCACCACAAAACCACTATCAGATTAGAGCCATAAAAGAGACTAGACATCTACCAGCCCACTACCACTATCAGATTAGAGCCATAAGGGAGACTAGACATCTAGCACCCCACTACCACTATCAGATTAGAGTTATAAAGGAGACTAGACATCTACCAACCCACTACCACTATAAGATTAGAGCCACAAGGCAGACTAGACATCTACCAGCCCACTACAACTATCAGATTAGAGCCATAAGGGAGACTAGACATCGACCACCTCAATACCACTATAAGATTAGAGCCATAAGGGAGACAGACATCTACCAACCCACTACCACTATCAGATTAGAGCCATAAGGGAGACTAGATATCTACGACCCCACTACCACCATCATATTAGAGCCACAAAGGAGACTAGACATCTACCATATCTACCACTATCAGATTAGAGCCATAAAGGAGACTAGACATCAACCACCACAATACCACTATCAGATTAGAGCCATAAAGAAGACTAGACATCTACCACCCCAATACCACTATCAGATTAGAGCCATTACGGAGACTAGACATCTACCAGCCCACTACCACTATCAGATTAGAGCCATAAGGGAGACTAGACATCTAGCACCCCACTACCACTATCAGATTAGAGCCATAAGGGAGACTAGACATCTAGCACCCCACTACCACTATCAGATTAGAGTTATAAAGGAGACTAGACATCTACCAACCCACAACCACTATCAGATTAGAGCCATTAGGGAGACTAGACATCTACCAGCCCACTACTACTATCAGATTAGAGTTATAAAGGAGACTAGACATCTACCAACCCACAACCACTATCAGATTAGTGACACAAGCGAGACTAGACATCTACCACCCCACTACCACTATCAGATTAGAGTTATAAAGGAGACTAGACATCTACCAGCCCACTACCACTATCAGATTAGAGCCATAAAGGAGACTAGACATCTACCAACCCAAAACCACAATCAAATTAGAGCCACAAGGGAGACTAGAAATCTACCAACCCACTACCACTATCAGATTAGAGCCATAAGGGAGACTAGATATCTACGACCCCACTACCACTATCAGATTAGAGCCATAAGGGAGACTAGACATCTAGCACCCCACTACCACTATCAGATTAGAGTTATAAAGGAGACTAGACATCTACCAACCCACTACCACTATAAGATTAGAGCCAAAAGACAGACTAGACATCTACCAGCCCTAGATATCTATCAGATTAGAGCCATTAGGGAGACTAGACATCTACCAGCCCACTACCACTATCAGATTAGAGTCATAAGGGATACTAGATATCTACAACCCCACTACCACCATCATATTAGAGCCACAAAGGAGACTAGACATCTACCACATCTACCACTATCAGATTAGAGCCATAAAGGAGACTAGACATCAACCACCACAAAACCACTATCAGATTAGAGCCATAAAGGAGACTAGACATCTACCAGCCCACTACCACTATCAGATTAGAGCCATAAGGGAGACTAGACATCTAGCACCCCACTACCACTATCAGATTAGAGTTATAAAGGAGACTAGACATCTACCAACCCACTACCACTATAAGATTAGAGCCACAAGGCAGACTAGACATCTACCAGCCCACTACAACTATCAGATTAGAGCCACAAAGGAGACTAGACATCTACCAACCCACAACCACTATCAGATTAGAGCCACAAGGGAGACTAGACATCTACCAGCTCACTACAACTATCAGATTAGAGCCACAAGGGAGACTAGACATCGACCACCTCAATACCACTATAAGATTAGAGCCATAAGGGAGACAGACATCTACCAACCGACTACCACTATCAGATTAGAGCCATAAGGGAGACTAGATATCTACGACCCCACTACCACCATCATATTAGAGCCACTATCAGATTAGAGTTATAAAGGAGATTAGATATCTATCAGATTAGAGCCATTAGGGAGACTAGACATCTACCAGCCCACTACCACTATCAGATTAGAGTTATAAAGGCGACTAGACATCTACCACCCCTCTACCACTATCAGATTAGAGTCATAAGGGATACTAGATATCTACAACCCCACTACCACCATCATATTAGAGCCACAAAGGAGACTAGACATCTACCACATCTACCACTATCAGATTAGAGCCATAAAGGAGACTAGACATCAACCACCACAAAACCACTATCAGATTAGAGCCATAAAAGAGACTAGACATCTACCAGCCCACTACCACTATCAGATTAGAGCCATAAGGGAGACTAGACATCTAGCACCCCACTACCACTATCAGATTAGAGTTATAAAGGAGACTAGACATCTACCAACCCACTACCACTATAAGATTAGAGCCACAAGGCAGACTAGACATCTACCAGCCCACTTCAACTATCAGATTAGAGCCATAAGGGAGACTAGACATCGACCACCTCAATACCACTATAAGATTAGAGCCATAAGGGAGACAGACATCTACCAACCCACTACCACTATCAGATTAGAGCCATAAGGGAGACTAGATATCTACGACCCCACTACCACCATCATATTAGAGCCACAAAGGAGACTAGACATCTACCATATCTACCACTATCAGATTAGAGCCATAAAGGAGACTAGACATCAACCACCACAATACCACTATCAGATTAGAGCCATAAAGAAGACTAGACATCTACCACCCCAATACCACTATCAGATTAGAGCCATTACGGAGACTAGACATCTACCAGCCCACTACCACTATCAGATTAGAGCCATAAGGGAGACTAGACATCTAGCACCCCACTACCACTATCAGATTAGAGCCATAAGGGAGACTAGACATCTAGCACCCCACTACCACTATCAGATTAGAGTTATAAAGGAGACTAGACATCTACCAACCCACAACCACTATCAGATTAGAGCCATTAGGGAGACTAGACATCTACCAACCCAAAACCACAATCAAATTAGAGCCACAAGGCAGACTAGACATCTACCAGCCCACTACAACTATCAGATTAGAGCCATAAGGGAGACTAGACATCGACCACCTCAATACCACTATAAGATTAGAGCCATAAGGGAGACAGACATCTACCAACCCACTACCACTATCAGATTAGAGCCATAAGGGAGACTAGATATCTACGACCCCACTACCACCATCATATTAGAGCCACAAAGGAGACTAGACATCTACCATATCTACCACTATCAGATTAGAGCCATAAAGGAGACTAGACATCAACCACCACAATACCACTATCAGATTAGAGCCATAAAGAAGACTAGACATCTACCACCCCAATACCACTATCAGATTAGAGCCATTACGGAGACTAGACATCTACCAGCCCACTACCACTATCAGATTAGAGCCATAAGGGAGACTAGACATCTAGCACCCCACTACCACTATCAGATTAGAGCCATAAGGGAGACTAGACATCTAGCACCCCACTACCACTATCAGATTAGAGTTATAAAGGAGACTAGACATCTACCAACCCACAACCACTATCAGATTAGAGCCATTAGGGAGACTAGACATCTACCAGCCCACTACCACTATCAGATTAGAGTTATAAAGGCGACTAGACATCTACCACCCCTCTACCACTATCAGATTAGAGTCATAAGGGATACTAGATATCTACAACCCCACTACCACCATCATATTAGAGCCACAAAGGAGACTAGACATCTACCACTATCAGATTAGAGCCATAAAGGAGACTAGACATCAACCACCACAAAACCACTATCAGATTAGAGCCATAAAAGAGACTAGACATCTACCAGCCCACTACCACTATCAGATTAGAGCCATAAGGGAGACTAGACATCTAGCACCCCACTACCACTATCAGATTAGAGTTATAAAGGAGACTAGACATCTACCAACCCACTACCACTATAAGATTAGAGCCACAAGGTAGACTAGACATCTACCAGCCCACTACAACTATCAGATTAGAGCCATAAGGGAGACTAGACATCGACCACCTCAATACCACTATAAGATTAGAGCCATAAGGGAGACAGACATCTACCAACCCACTACCACTATCAGATTAGAGCCATAAGGGAGACTAGATATCTACGACCCCACTACCACCATCATATTAGAGCCACAAAGGAGACTAGACATCTACCATATCTACCACTATCAGATTAGAGCCATAAAGGAGACTAGACATCAACCACCACAATACCACTATCAGATTAGAGCCATAAAGAAGACTAGACATCTACCACCCCAATACCACTATCAGATTAGAGCCATTACGGAGACTAGACATCTACCAGCCCACTACCACTATCAGATTAGAGCCATAAGGGAGACTAGACATCTAGCACCCCACTACCACTATCAGATTAGAGCCATAAGGGAGACTAGACATCTAGCACCCCACTACCACTATCAGATTAGAGTTATAAAGGAGACTAGACATCTACCAACCCACAACCACTATCAGATTAGAGCCATTAGGGAGAATAGACATCTACCAGCCCACTACTACTATCAGATTAGAGTTATAAAGGAGACTAGACATATACCAACCCACAACCACTATCAGATTAGTGACACAAGCGAGACTAGACATCTACCACCCCACTACCACTATCAGATTAGAGTTATAAAGGAGACTAGACATCTACCAGCCCACTACCACTATCAGATTAGAGCCATAAAGGAGACTAGACATCTACCAACCCAAAACCACAATCAAATTAGAGCCACAAGGGCGACTAGAAATCTACCAACCCACTACCACTATCAGATTAGAGCCATAAGGGAGACTAGATATCTACGACCCCACTACCACTATCAGATTAGAGCCATAAGGGAGACTAGACATCTAGCACCCCACTACCACTATCAGATTAGAGTTATAAAGGAGACTAGACATCTACCAACCCACTACCACTATAAGATTAGAGCCAAAAGACAGACTAGACATCTACCAGCCCTAGATATCTATCAGATTAGAGCCATTAGGGAGACTAGACATCTACCAGCCCACTACCACTATCAGTTTAGAGTCATAAGGGATACTAGATATCTACAACCCCACTACCACCATCATATTAGAGCCACAAAGGAGACTAGACATCTACCACATCTACCACTATCAGATTAGAGCCATAAAGGAGACTAGACATCAACCACCACAAAACCACTATCAACCAACCCACTACCACTATAAGATTAGAGCCACAAGGCAGACTAGACATCTACCAGCCCACTACAACTATCAGATTAGAGCCACAAGGGAGACTAGACATCTACCAACCCACAACCACTATCAGATTAGACCCACAAGGGAGACTAGACATCTACCAGCTCACTACAACTATCAGATTAGAGCCACAAGGGAGACTAGACATCGACCACCTCACTACCACTATAAGATTAGAGCCATAAGGGAGACAGACATCTACCAACCGACTACCACTATCAGATTAGAGCCATAAGGGAGACTAGATATCTACGACCCCACTACCACCATCATATTAGAGCCACTATCAGATTAGAGTTATAAAGGAGATTAGATATCTATCAGATTAGAGCCATTAGGGAGACTAGACATCTACCAGCCCACTACCACTATCAGATTAGAGTTATAAAGGCGACTAGACATCTACCACCCCACTACCACTATCAGATTAGAGTCATAAGGGATACTAGATATCTACAACCCCACTACCACCATCATATTAGAGCCACAAAGGAGACTAGACATCTACCACATCTACCACTATCAGATTAGAGCCATAAAGGAGACTAGACATCAACCACCACAAAACCACTATCAGATTAGAGCCATAAAGGAGACTAGACATCTACCAGCCCACTACCACTATCAGATTAGAGCCATAAGGGAGACTAGACATCTAGCACCCCACTACCACTATCAGATTAGAGCCATAAGGGAGACTAGACATCTAGCACCCCACTACCACTATCAGATTAGAGCCATAAAGGAGACTAGACATCTACCAACCCACAACCACTATCAGATTAGAGCCATTAGGGAGACTAGACATCTACCAACCCAAAACCACAATCAAATTAGAGCCACAAGGCAGACTAGACATCTACCAGCCCACTACAACTATCAGATTAGAGCCATAAGGGAGACTAGACATCGACCACCTCAATACCACTATAAGATTAGAGCCATAAGGGAGACAGACATCTACCAACCCACTACCACTATCAGATTAGAGCCATAAGGGAGACTAGATATCTACGACCCCACTACCACCATCATATTAGAGCCACAAAGGAGACTAGACATCTACCATATCTACCACTATCAGATTAGAGCCATAAAGGAGACTAGACATCAACCACCACAATACCACTATCAGATTAGAGCCATAAAGAAGACTAGACATCTACCACCCCAATACCACTATCAGATTAGAGCCATTACGGAGACTAGACATCTACCAGCCCACTACCACTATCAGATTAGAGCCATAAGGGAGACTAGACATCTAGCACCCCACTACCACTATCAGATTAGAGCCATAAGGGAGACTAGACATCTAGCACCCCACTACCACTATCAGATTAGAGTTATAAAGGAGACTAGACATCTACCAACCCACAACCACTATCAGATTAGAGCCATTAGGGAGACTAGACATCTACCAGCCCACTACTACTATCAGATTAGAGTTATAAAGGCGACTAGACATCTACCACCCCTCTACCACTATCAGATTAGAGTCATAAGGGATACTAGATATCTACAACCCCACTACCACCATCATATTAGAGCCACAAAGGAGACTAGACATCTACCACTATCAGATTAGAGCCATAAAGGAGACTAGACATCAACCACCACAAAACCACTATCAGATTAGAGCCATAAAAGAGACTAGACATCTACCAGCCCACTACCACTATCAGATTAGAGCCATAAGGGAGACTAGACATCTAGCACCCCACTACCACTATCAGATTAGAGTTATAAAGGAGACTAGACATCTACCAACCCACTACCACTATAAGATTAGAGCCACAAGGCAGACTAGACATCTACCAGCCCACTACAACTATCAGATTAGAGCCATAAGGGAGACTAGACATCGACCACCTCAATACCACTATAAGATTAGAGCCATAAGGGAGACAGACATCTACCAACCCACTACCACTATCAGATTAGAGCCATAAGGGAGACTAGATATCTACGACCCCACTACCACCATCATATTAGAGCCACAAAGGAGACTAGACATCTACCATATCTACCACTATCAGATTAGAGCCATAAAGGAGACTAGACATCAACCACCACAATACCACTATCAGATTAGAGCCATAAAGAAGACTAGACATCTACCACCCCAATACCACTATCAGATTAGAGCCATTACGGAGACTAGACATCTACCAGCCCACTACCACTATCAGATTAGAGCCATAAGGGAGACTAGACATCTAGCACCCCACTACCACTATCAGATTAGAGCCATAAGGGAGACTAGACATCTAGCACCCCACTACCACTATCAGATTAGAGTTATAAAGGAGACTAGACATCTACCAACCCACAACCACTATCAGATTAGAGCCATTAGGGAGACTAGACATCTACCAGCCCACTACTACTATCAGATTAGAGTTATAAAGGAGACTAGACATCTACCAACCCACAACCACTATCAGATTAGTGACACAAGCGAGACTAGACATCTACCACCCCACTACCACTATCAGATTAGAGTTATAAAGGAGACTAGACATCTACCAGCCCACTACCACTATCAGATTAGAGCCATAAAGGAGACTAGACATCTACCAACCCAAAACCACAATCAAATTAGAGCCACAAGGGAGACTAGAAATCTACCAACCCACTACCACTATCAGATTAGAGCCATAAGGGAGACTAGATATCTACGACCCCACTACCACTATCAGATTAGAGCCATAAGGGAGACTAGACATCTAGCACCCCACTACCACTATCAGATTAGAGTTATAAAGGAGACTAGACATCTACCAACCCACTACCACTATAAGATTAGAGCCAAAAGACAGACTAGACATCTACCAGCCCTAGATATCTATCAGATTAGAGCCATTAGGGAGACTAGACATCTACCAGCCCACTACCACTATCAGATTAGAGTCATAAGGGATACTAGATATCTACAACCCCACTACCACCATCATATTAGAGCCACAAAGGAGACTAGACATCTACCACATCTACCACTATCAGATTAGAGCCATAAAGGAGACTAGACATCAACCACCACAAAACCACTATCAGATTAGAGCCATAAAGGAGACTAGACATCTACCAGCCCACTACCACTATCAGATTAGAGCCATAAGGGAGACTAGACATCTAGCACCCCACTACCACTATCAGATTAGAGTTATAAAGGAGACTAGACATCTACCAACCCACTACCACTATAAGATTAGAGCCACAAGGCAAACTAGACATCTACCAGCCCACTACAACTATCAGATTAGAGCCACAAGGGAGACTAGACATCTACCAACCCACAACCACTATCAGATTAGAGCCACAAGGGAGACTAGACATCTACCAGCTCACTACAACTATCAGATTAGAGCCACAAGGGAGACTAGACATCGACCACCTCAATACCACTATAAGATTAGAGCCATAAGGGAGACAGACATCTACCAACCGACTACCACTATCAGATTAGAGCCATAAGGGAGACTAGATATCTACGACCCCACTACCACCATCATATTAGAGCCACTATCAGATTAGAGTTATAAAGGAGATTAGATATCTATCAGATTAGAGCCATTAGGGAGACTAGACATCTACCAGCCCACTACCACTATCAGATTAGAGTTATAAAGGTGACTAGACATCTACCAACCCACAACCACTATCAGATTAGTGACACAAGCGAGACTAGACATCTACCAGCCCACTACTACTATCAGATAAGAGTTATAAAGGAGACTAGACATCTACCAACCCACAACCACTATCAGATTAGTGACACAAGCGAGACTAGACATCTACCACCCCACTACCACTATCAGATTAGAGTTATAAAGGAGACTAGACATCTACCAGCCCACTACCACTATCAGATTAGAGCCATAAAGGAGACTAGACATCTACCAACCCAAAACCACAATCAAATTAGAGCCACAAGGGAGACTAGAAATCTACCAACCCACTACCACTATCAGATTAGAGCCATAAGGGAGACTAGATATCTACGACCCCACTACCACTATCAGATTAGAGCCATAAGGGAGACTAGACATCTACCAGCCCACTACCACTATCAGATTAGAGCCATAAAGGAGACTAGACATCTACCAACCCAAAACCACAATCAAATTAGAGCCACAAGGGAGACTAGAAATCTACCAACCCACTACCACTATCAGATTAGAGCCATAAGGGAGACTAGACATCTACCAACCCACTACCACTATAAGATTAGAGCCAAAAGACAGACTAGACATCTACCAGCCCTAGATATCTATCAGATTAGAGCCATTAGGGAGACTAGACATCTAGCACCCAACTACCACTATCAGATTAGAGTTATAAAGGAGACTAGACATCTACCAACCCACTACCACTATAAGATTAGAGCCACAAGGCAGACTAGACATCTACCAGCCCACTTCAACTATCAGATTAGAGCCATAAGGGAGACTAGACATCGACCACCTCAATACCACTATAAGATTAGAGCCATAAGGGAGACAGACATCTACCAACCCACTACCACTATCAGATTAGAGCCATAAGGGAGACTAGATATCTACGACCCCACTACCACCATCATATTAGAGCCACAAAGGAGACTAGACATCTACCATATCTACCACTATCAGATTAGAGCCATAAAGGAGACTAGACATCAACCACCACAATACCACTATCAGATTAGAGCCATAAAGGAGACTAGACATCTACCACCCCAATACCACTATCAGATTAGAGCCATTACGGAGACTAGACATCTACCAGCCCACTACCACTATCAGATTAGAGCCATAAGGGAGACTAGACATCTAGCACCCCACTACCACTATCAGATTAGAGCCATAAGGGAGACTAGACATCTAGCACCCCACTACCACTATCAGATTAGAGTTATAAAGGAGACTAGACATCTACCAACCCACAACCACTATCAGATTAGAGCCATTAGGGAGACTAGACATCTACCAACCCAAAACCACAATCAAATTAGAGCCACAAGGCAGACTAGACATCTACCAGCCCACTACAACTATCAGATTAGAGCCATAAGGGAGACTAGACATCGACCACCTCAATACCACTATAAGATTAGAGCCATAAGGGAGACAGACATCTACCAACCCACTACCACTATCAGATTAGAGCCATAAGGGAGACTAGATATCTACGACCCCACTACCACCATCATATTAGAGCCACAAAGGAGACTAGACATCTACCATATCTACCACTATCAGATTAGAGCCATAAAGGAGACTAGACATCAACCACCACAATACCACTATCAGATTAGAGCCATAAAGAAGACTAGACATCTACCACCCCAATACCACTATCAGATTAGAGCCATTACGGAGACTAGACATCTACCAGCCCACTACCACTATCAGATTAGAGCCATAAGGGAGACTAGACATCTAGCACCCCACTACCACTATCAGATTAGAGCCATAAGGGAGACTAGACATCTAGCACCCCACTACCACTATCAGATTAGAGTTATAAAGGAGACTAGACATCTACCAACCCACAACCACTATCAGATTAGAGCCATTAGGGAGACTAGACATCTACCAGCCCACTACTACTATCAGATTAGAGTTATAAAGGCGACTAGACATCTACCACCCCTCTACCACTATCAGATTAGAGTCATAAGGGATACTAGATATCTACAACCCCACTACCACCATCATATTAGAGCCACAAAGGAGACTAGACATCTACCACTATCAGATTAGAGCCATAAAGGAGACTAGACATCAACCACCAAAAAAACCACTATCAGATTAGAGCCATAAAAGAGACTAGACATCTACCAGCCCACTACCACTATCAGATTAGAGCCATAAGGGAGACTAGACATCTAGCACCCCACTACCACTATCAGATTAGAGTTATAAAGGAGACTAGACATCTACCAACCCACTACCACTATAAGATTAGAGCCACAAGGCAGACTAGACATCTACCAGCCCACTACAACTATCAGATTAGAGCCATAAGGGAGACTAGACATCGACCACCTCAATACCACTATAAGATTAGAGCCATAAGGGAGACAGACATCTACCAACCCACTACCACTATCAGATTAGAGCCATAAGGGAGACTAGATATCTACGACCCCACTACCACCATCATATTAGAGCCACAAAGGAGACTAGACATCTACCATATCTACCACTATCAGATTAGAGCCATAAAGGAGACTAGACATCAACCACCACAATACCACTATCAGATTAGAGCCATAAAGAAGACTAGACATCTACCACCCCAATACCACTATCAGATTAGAGCCATTACGGAGACTAGACATCTACCAGCCCACTACCACTATCAGATTAGAGCCATAAGGGAGACTAGACATCTAGCACCCCACTACCACTATCAGATTAGAGCCATAAGGGAGACTAGACATCTAGCACCCCACTACCACTATCAGATTAGAGTTATAAAGGAGACTAGACATCTACCAACCCACAACCACTATCAGATTAGAGCCATTAGGGAGACTAGACATCTACCAGCCCACTACTACTATCAGATAAGAGTTATAAAGGAGACTAGACATCTACCAACCCACAACCACTATCAGATTAGTGACACAAGCGAGACTAGACATCTACCACCCCACTACCACTATCAGATTAGAGTTATAAAGGAGACTAGACATCTAGCACCCCACTACCACTATCAGATTAGAGTTATAAAGGAGACTAGACATCTACCAACCCACTACCACTATAAGATTAGAGCCAAAAGACAGACTAGACATCTACCAGCCCTAGATATCTATCAGATTAGAGCCATTAGGGAGACTAGACATCTACCAGCCCACTACCACTATCAGATTAGAGTCATAAGGGATACTAGATATCTACAACCCCACTACCACCATCATATTAGAGCCACAAAGGAGACTAGACATCTACCACATCTACCACTATCAGATTAGAGCCATAAAGGAGACTAGACATCAACCACCACAAAACCACTATCAGATTAGAGCCATAAAGGAGACTAGACATCTACCAGCCCACTACCACTATCAGATTAGAGCCATAAGGGAGACTAGACATCTAGCACCCCACTACCACTATCAGATTAGAGTTATAAAGGAGACTAGACATCTACCAACCCACTACCACTATAAGATTAGAGCCACAAGGCAGACTAGACATCTACCAGCCCACTACAACTATCAGATTAGAGCCACAAGGGAGACTAGACATCTACCAACCCACAACCACTATCAGATTAGAGCCACAAGGGAGACTAGACATCTACCAGCTCACTACAACTATCAGATTAGAGCCACAAGGGAGACTAGACATCGACCACCTCAATACCACTATAAGATTAGAGCCATAAGGGAGACAGACATCTACCAACCGACTACCACTATCAGATTAGAGCCATAAGGGAGACTAGATATCTACGACCCCACTACCACCATCATATTAGAGCCACTATCAGATTAGAGTTATAAAGGAGACTAGATATCTATCAGATTAGAGCCATTAGGGAGACTAGACATCTACCAGCCCACTACCACTATCAGATTAGAGTTATAAAGGCGACTAGACATCTACCACCCCTCTACCACTATCAGATTACAGTCATAAGGGATACTAGATATCTACAACCCCACTACCACCATCATATTAGAGCCACAAAGGAGACTAGACATCTACCACATCTACCACTATCAGATTAGAGCCATAAAGGAGACTAGACATCAACCACCACAAAACCACTATCAGATTAGAGCCATAAAAGAGACTAGACATCTACCAGCCCACTACCACTATCAGATTAGAGCCATAAGGGAGACTAGACATCTAGCACCCCACTACCACTATCAGATTAGAGTTATAAAGGAGACTAGACATCTACCAACCCACTACCACTATAAGATTAGAGCCACAAGGCAGACTAGACATCTACCAGCCCACTACAACTATCAGATTAGAGCCATAAGGGAGACTAGACATCGACCACCTCAATACCACTATAAGATTAGAGCCATAAGGGAGACAGACATCTACCAACCCACTACCACTATCAGATTAGAGCCATAAGGGAGACTAGATATCTACGACCCCACTACCACCATCATATTAGAGCCACAAAGGAGACTAGACATCTACCATATCTACCACTATCAGATTAGAGCCATAAAGGAGACTAGACATCAACCACCACAATACCACTATCAGATTAGAGCCATAAAGAAGACTAGACATCTACCACCCCAATACCACTATCAGATTAGAGCCATTACGGAGACTAGACATCTACCAGCCCACTACCACTATCAGATTAGAGCCATAAGGGAGACTAGACATCTAGCACCCCACTACCACTATCAGATTAGAGCCATAAGGGAGACTAGACATCTAGCACCCCACTACCACTATCAGATTAGAGTTATAAAGGAGACTAGACATCTACCAACCCACAACCACTATCAGATTAGAGCCATTAGGGAGACTAGACATCTACCAGCCCACTACTACTATCAGATTAGAGTTATAAAGGCGACTAGACATCTACCACCCCTCTACCACTATCAGATTAGAGTCATAAGGGATACTAGATATCTACAACCCCACTACCACCATCATATTAGAGCCACAAAGGAGACTAGACATCTACCACATCTACCACTATCAGATTAGAGCCATAAAGGAGACTAGACATCAACCACCACAAAACCACTATCAGATTAGAGCCATAAAAGAGACTAGACATCTACCAGCCCACTACCACTATCAGATTAGAGCCATAAGGGAGACTAGACATCTAGCACCCCACTACCACTATCAGATTAGAGTTATAAAGGAGACTAGACATCTACCAACCCACTACCACTATAAGATTAGAGCCACAAGGCAGACTAGACATCTACCAGCCCACTACAACTATCAGATTAGAGCCATAAGGGAGACTAGACATCGACCACCTCAATACCACTATAAGATTAGAGCCATAAGGGAGACAGACATCTACCAACCCACTACCACTATCAGATTAGAGCCATAAGGGAGACTAGATATCTACGACCCCACTACCACCATCATATTAGAGCCACAAAGGAGACTAGACATCTACCATATCTACCACTATCAGATTAGAGCCATAAAGGAGACTAGACATCAACCACCACAATACCACTATCAGATTAGAGCCATAAAGAAGACTAGACATCTACCACCCCAATACCACTATCAGATTAGAGCCATTACGGAGACTAGACATCTACCAGCCCACTACCACTATCAGATTAGAGCCATAAGGGAGACTAGACATCTAGCACCCCACTACCACTATCAGATTAGAGCCATAAGGGAGACTAGACATCTAGCACCCCACTACCACTATCAGATTAGAGTTATAAAGGAGACTAGACATCTACCAACCCACAACCACTATCAGATTAGAGCCATTAGGGAGACTAGACATCTACCAGCCCACTACTACTATCAGATTAGAGTTATAAAGGAGACTAGACATCTACCAACCCACAACCACTATCAGATTAGTGACACAAGCGAGACTAGACATCTACCACCCCACTACCACTATCAGATTAGAGTTATAAAGGAGACTAGACATCTACCAGCCCACTACCACTATCAGATTAGAGCCATAAAGGAGACTAGACATCTACCAACCCAAAACCACAATCAAATTAGAGCCACAAGGGAGACTAGAAATCTACCAACCCACTACCACTATCAGATTAGAGCCATAAGGGAGACTAGATATCTACGACCCCACTACCACTATCAGATTAGAGCCATAAGGGAGACTAGACATCTAGCACCCCACTACCACTATCAGATTAGAGTTATAAAGGAGACTAGACATCTACCAACCCACTACCACTATAAGATTAGAGCCAAAAGACAGACTAGACATCTACCAGCCCTAGATATCTATCAGATTAGAGCCATTAGGGAGACTAGACATCTACCAGCCCACTACCACTATCAGATTAGAGTCATAAGGGATACTAGATATCTACAACCCCACTACCACCATCATATTAGAGCCACAAAGGAGACTAGACATCTACCACATCTACCACTATCAGATTAGAGCCATAAAGGAGACTAGACATCAACCACCACAAAACCACTATCAGATTAGAGCCATAAAGGAGACTAGACATCTACCAGCCCACTACCACTATCAGATTAGAGCCATAAGGGAGACTAGACATCTAGCACCCCACTACCACTATCAGATTAGAGTTATAAAGGAGACTAGACATCTACCAACCCACTACCACTATAAGATTAGAGCCACAAGGCAGACTAGACATCTACCAGCCCACTACAACTATCAGATTAGAGCCACAAGGGAGACTAGACATCTACCAAACCCACAACCACTATCAGATTAGAGCCACAAGGGAGACTAGACATCTACCAGCTCACTACAACTATCAGATTAGAGCCACAAGGGAGACTAGACATCGACCACCTCAATACCACTATAAGATTAGAGCCATAAGGGAGACAGACATCTACCAACCGACTACCACTATCAGATTAGAGCCATAAGGGAGACTAGATATCTACGACCCCACTACCACCATCATATTAGAGCCACTATCAGATTAGAGTTATAAAGGAGACTAGATATCTATCAGATTAGAGCCATTAGGGAGACTAGACATCTACCAGCCCACTACCACTATCAGATTAGAGTTATAAAGGCGACTAGACATCTACCACCCCTCTACCACTATCAGATTAGAGTCATAAGGGATACTAGATATCTACAACCCCACTACCACCATCATATTAGAGCCACAAAGGAGACTAGACATCTACCACATCTACCACTATCAGATTAGAGCCATAAAGGAGACTAGACATCTACCACCCCAAAACCACTATCAGATTAGAGCCATAAGAAAGACTAGACATCTACCAGCCCACTACCACTATCAGATTAGAGCCATAAGGGAGACTAGACATCTAGCACCCCACTACCACTATCAGATTAGAGCCATAAGGGAGACAGACATCTACCAACCCACTACCACTATCAGATTAGAGCCATAAGGGAGACTAGATATCTACGACCCCACTACCACCATCATATTAGAGCCACAAAGGAGACTAGACATCTACCATATCTACCACTATCAGATTAGAGCCATAAAGGAGACTAGACATCAACCACCACAATACCACTATCAGATTAGAGCCATAAAGAAGACTAGACATCTACCACCCCAATACCACTATCAGATTAGAGCCATTACGGAGACTAGACATCTACCAGCCCACTACCACTATCAGATTAGAGCCATAAGGGAGACTAGACATCTAGCACCCCACTACCACTATCAGATTAGAGCCATAAGGGAGACTAGACATCTAGCACCCCACTACCACTATCAGATTAGAGTTATAAAGGAGACTAGACATCTACCAACCCACAACCACTATCAGATTAGAGCCATTAGGGAGACTAGACATCTACCAGCCCACTACTACTATCAGATTAGAGTTATAAAGGAGACTAGACATCTACCAACCCACAACCACTATCAGATTAGTGACACAAGCGAGACTAGACATCTACCACCCCACTACCACTATCAGATTAGAGTTATAAAGGAGACTAGACATCTACCAGCCCACTACCACTATCAGATTAGAGCCATAAAGGAGACTAGACATCTACCAACCCAAAACCACAATCAAATTAGAGCCACAATGGAGACTAGAAATCTACCAACCCACTACCACTATCAGATTAGAGCCATAAGGGAGACTAGATATCTACGACCCCACTACCACTATCAGATTAGAGCCATAAGGGAGACTAGACATCTAGCACCCCACTACCACTATCAGATTAGAGTTATAAAGGAGACTAGACATCTACCAACCCACTACCACTATAAGATTAGAGCCAAAAGACAGACTAGACATCTACCAGCCCTAGATATCTATCAGATTAGAGCCATTAGGGAGACTAGACATCTACCAGCCCACTACCACTATCAGATTAGAGTCATAAGGGATACTAGATATCTACAACCCCACTACCACCATCATATTAGAGCCACAAAGGAGACTAGACATCTACCACATCTACCACTATCAGATTAGAGCCATAAAGGAGACTAGACATCAACCACCACAAAACCACTATCAGATTAGAGCCATAAAGGAGACTAGACATCTACCAGCCCACTACCACTATCAGATTAGAGCCATAAGGGAGACTAGACATCTAGCACCCCACTACCACTATCAGATTAGAGTTATAAAGGAGACTAGACATCTACCAACCCACTACCACTATAAGATTAGAGCCACAAGGCAGACTAGACATCTACCATCCCACTACAACTATCAGATTAGAGCCACAAGGGAGACTAGACATCTACCAACCCACAACCACTATCAGATTAGAGCCACAAGGGAGACTAGACATCTACCAGCTCACTACAACTATCAGATTAGAGCCACAAGGGAGACTAGACATCTACCAGCTCACTACAACTATCAGATTAGAGCCACAAGGGAGACTAGACATCTAGCACCCCACTACCACTATCAGATTCGAGTTATAAAGGAGACTAGACATCTACCAACCCACTACCACTATAAGATTAGAGCCATAAGGGAGACTAGACATCTAGCACCCCACTACCACTATCAGATTAGAGTTATAAAGGAGACTAGACATCTACCAACCCACTACCACTATAAGATTAGAGCCACAAGGCAGACTAGACATCTACCAGCCCACTACAACTATCAGATTAGAGCCACAAGGGAGACTAGACATCTACCAACCCACAACCACTATCAGATTAGAGCCACAAGGGAGACTAGACATCTACCAGCTCACTACAACTATCAGATTAGAGCCACAAGGGAGACTAGACATCTACCAACCCACAACCACTATCAGATTAGAGCCACAAGGGAGACTAGACATCTACCAGCTCACTACAACTATCAGATTAGAGCCACAAGGGAGACTAGACATCGACCACCTCAATACCACTATAAGATTAGAGCCATAAGGGAGACAGACATCTACCAACCGACTACCACTATCAGATTAGAGCCATAAGGGAGACTAGATATCTACGACCCCACTACCACCATCATATTAGAGCCACTATCAGATTAGAGTTATAAAGGAGATTAGATATCTATCAGATTAGAGCCATTAGGGAGACTAGACATCTACCAGCCCACTACCACTATCAGATTAGAGTTATAAAGGCGACTAGACATCTACCACCCCTCTACCACTATCAGATTAGAGTCATAAGGGATACTAGATATCTACAACCCCACTACCACCATCATATTAGAGCCACAAAGGAGACTAGACATCTACCACATCTACCACTATCAGATTAGAGCCATAAAGGAGACTAGACATCAACCACCACAAAACCACTATCAGATTAGAGCCATAAAAGAGACTAGACATCTACCAGCCCACTACCACTATCAGATTAGAGCCATAAGGGAGACTAGACATCTAGCACCCCACTACCACTATCAGATTAGAGTTATAAAGGAGACTAGACATCTACCAACCCACTACCACTATAAGATTAGAGCCACAAGGCAGACTAGACATCTACCAGCCCACTTCAACTATCAGATTAGAGCCATAAGGGAGACTAGACATCGACCACCTCAATACCACTATAAGATTAGAGCCATAAGGGAGACAGACATCTACCAACCCACTACCACTATCAGATTAGAGCCATAAGGGAGACTAGATATCTACGACCCCACTACCACCATCATATTAGAGCCACAAAGGAGACTAGACATCTACCATATCTACCACTATCAGATTAGAGCCATAAAGGAGACTAGACATCAACCACCACAATACCACTATCAGATTAGAGCCATAAAGAAGACTAGACATCTACCACCCCAATACCACTATCAGATTAGAGCCATTACGGAGACTAGACATCTACCAGCCCACTACCACTATCAGATTAGAGCCATAAGGGAGACTAGACATCTAGCACCCCACTACCACTATCAGATTAGAGCCATAAGGGAGACTAGACATCTAGCACCCCACTACCACTATCAGATTAGAGCCATAAGGGAGACTAGACATCTACCAACCCACAACCACTATCAGATTAGAGCCATTAGGGAGACTAGACATCTACCAACCCAAAACCACAATCAAATTAGAGCCACAAGGCAGACTAGACATCTACCAGCCCACTACAACTATCAGATTAGAGCCATAAGGGAGACTAGACATCGACCACCTCAATACCACTATAAGATTAGAGCCATAAGGGAGACAGACATCTACCAACCCACTACCACTATCAGATTAGAGCCATAAGGGAGACTAGATATCTACGACCCCACTACCACCATCATATTAGAGCCACAAAGGAGACTAGACATCTACCATATCTACCACTATCAGATTAGAGCCATAAAGGAGACTAGACATCAACCACCACAATACCACTATCAGATTAGAGCCATAAAGAAGACTAGACATCTACCACCCCAATACCACTATCAGATTAGAGCCATTACGGAGACTAGACATCTACCACCCCACTACCACTATCAGATTAGAGCCATAAGGGAGACTAGACATCTACCACCCCACTACCACTATCAGATTAGAGCCATAAGGGAGACTAGACATCTAGCACCCCAATACCACTATCAGATTAGAGTTATAAAGGAGACTAGACATCTACCAACCCACAACCACTATCAGATTAGAGCCATTAGGGAGACTAGACATCTACCAGCCCACTACTACTATCAGATTAGAGTTATAAAGGCAACTAGACATCTACCACCCCTCTACCACTATCAGATTAGAGTCATAAGGGATACTAGATATCTACAACCCCACTACCACCATCATATTAGAGCCACAAAGGAGACTAGACATCTACCACATCTACCACTATCAGATTAGAGCCATAAAGGAGACTAGACATCAACCACCACAAAACCACTATCAGATTAGAGCCATAAAAGAGACTAGACATCTACCAGCCCACTACCACTATCAGATTAGAGCCATAAGGGAGACTAGACATCTAGCACCCCACTACCACTATCAGATTAGAGTTATAAAGGAGACTAGACATCTACCAACCCACTACCACTATAAGATTAGAGCCACAAGGCAGACTAGACATCTACCAGCCCACTACAACTATCAGATTAGAGCCATAAGGGAGACTAGACATCGACCACCTCAATACCACTATCAGATTAGAGCCATAAAGGAGACTAGACATCAACCACCACAAAACCACTATCAGATTAGAGCCATAAAAGAGACTAGACATCTACCAGCCCACTACCACTATCAGATTAGAGCCATAAGGGAGACTAGACATCTAGCACCCCACTACCACTATCAGATTAGAGTTATAAAGGAGACTAGACATCTACCAACCCACTACCACTATAAGATTAGAGCCACAAGGCAGACTAGACATCTACCAGCCCACTACAACTATCAGATTAGAGCCATAAGGGAGACTAGACATCGACCACCTCAATACCACTATAAGATTAGAGCCATAAGGGAGACAGACATCTACCAACCCACTACCACTATCAGATTAGAGCCATAAGGGAGACTAGATATCTACGACCCCACTACCACCATCATATTAGAGCCACAAAGGAGACTAGACATCTACCATATCTACCACTATCAGATTAGAGCCATAAAGGAGACTAGACATCAACCACCACAATACCACTATCAGATTAGAGCCATAAAGAAGACTAGACATCTACCACCCCACTACCACTATCAGATTAGAGCCATTACGGAGACTAGACATCTACCAGCCCACTACCACTATCAGATTAGAGCCATAAGGCAGACTAGACATCTAGCACCCCACTACCACTATCAGATTAGAGCCATAAGGGAGACTAGACATCTAGCACCCCACTACCACTATCAGATTAGAGTTATAAAGGAGACTAGACATCTACCAACCCACAACCACTATCAGATTAGAGCCATTAGGGAGACTAGACATCTACCAGCCCACTACTACTATCAGATTAGAGTTATAAAGGAGACTAGACATCTACCAACCCACAACCACTATCAGATTAGTGACACAAGCGAGACTAGACATCTACCACCCCACTACCACTATCAGATTAGAGTTATAAAGGAGACTAGACATCTACCAGCCCACTACCACTATCAGATTAGAGCCATAAAGGAGACTAGACATCTACCAACCCAAAACCACAATCAAATTAGAGCCACAAGGGAGACTAGAAATCTACCAACCCACTACCACTATCAGATTAGAGCCATAAGGGAGACTAGATATCTACGACCCCACTACCACTATCAGATTAGAGCCATAAGGGAGACTAGACATCTAGCACCCCACTACCACTATCAGATTAGAGTTATAAAGGAGACTAGACATCTACCAACCCACTACCACTATAAGATTAGAGCCAAAAGACAGACTAGACATCTACCAGCCCTAGATATCTATCAGATTAGAGCCATTAGGGAGACTAGACATCTACCAGCCCACTACCACTATCAGATTAGAGTCATAAGGGATACTAGATATCTACAACCCCACTACCACCATCATATTAGAGCCACAAAGGAGACTAGACATCTACCACATCTACCACTATCAGATTAGAGCCATAAAGGAGACTAGACATCAACCACCACAAAACCACTATCAGATTAGAGCCATAAAGGAGACTAGACATCTACCAGCCCACTACCACTATCAGATTAGAGCCATAAGGGAGACTAGACATCTAGCACCCCACTACCACTATCAGATTAGAGTTATAAAGGAGACTAGACATCTACCAACCCACTACCACTATAAGATTAGAGCCACAAGGCAGACTAGACATCTACCAGCCCACTACAACTATCAGATTAGAGCCACAAGGGAGACTAGACATCTACCAAACCCACAACCACTATCAGATTAGAGCCACAAGGGAGACTAGACATCTACCAGCTCACTACAACTATCAGATTAGAGCCACAAGGGAGACTAGACATCGACCACCTCAATACCACTATAAGATTAGAGCCATAAGGGAGACAGACATCTACCAACCGACTACCACTATCAGATTAGAGCCATAAGGGAGACTAGATATCTACGACCCCACTACCACCATCATATTAGAGCCACTATCAGATTAGAGTTATAAAGGAGACTAGATATCTATCAGATTAGAGCCATTAGGGAGACTAGACATCTACCAGCCCACTACCACTATCAGATTAGAGTTATAAAGGCGACTAGACATCTACCACCCCTCTACCACTATCAGATTAGAGTCATAAGGGATACTAGATATCTACAACCCCACTACCACCATCATATTAGAGCCACAAAGGAGACTAGACATCTACCACATCTACCACTATCAGATTAGAGCCATAAAGGAGACTAGACATCAACCACCACAAAACCACTATCAGATTAGAGCCATAAAAAAGACTAGACATCTACCAGCCCACTACCACTATCAGATTAGAGCCATAAGGGAGACTAGACATCTAGCACCCCACTACCACTATCAGATTAGAGCCATAAGGGAGACAGACATCTACCAACCCACTACCACTATCAGATTAGAGCCATAAGGGAGACTAGATATCTACGACCCCACTACCACCATCATATTAGAGCCACAAAGGAGACTAGACATCTACCATATCTACCACTATCAGATTAGAGCCATAAAGGAGACTAGACATCAACCACCACAATACCACTATCAGATTAGAGCCATAAAGAAGACTAGACATCTACCACCCCAATACCACTATCAGATTAGAGCCATTACGGAGACTAGACATCTACCAGCCCACTACCACTATCAGATTAGAGCCATAAGGGAGACTAGACATCTAGCACCCCACTACCACTATCAGATTAGAGCCATAAGGGAGACTAGACATCTAGCACCCCACTACCACTATCAGATTAGAGTTATAAAGGAGACTAGACATCTACCAACCCACAACCACTATCAGATTAGAGCCATTAGGGAGACTAGACATCTACCAGCCCACTACTACTATCAGATTAGAGTTATAAAGGAGACTAGACATCTACCAACCCACAACCACTATCAGATTAGTGACACAAGCGAGACTAGACATCTACCACCCCACTACCACTATCAGATTAGAGTTATAAAGGAGACTAGACATCTACCAGCCCACTACCACTATCAGATTAGAGCCATAAAGGAGACTAGACATCTACCAACCCAAAACCACAATCAAATTAGAGCCACAATGGAGACTAGAAATCTACCAACCCTCTACCACTATCAGATTAGAGCCATAAGGGAGACTAGATATCTACGACCCCACTACCACTATCAGATTAGAGCCATAAGGGAGACTAGACATCTAGCACCCCACTACCACTATCAGATTAGAGTTATAAAGGAGACTAGACATCTACCAACCCACTACCACTATAAGATTAGAGCCAAAAGACAGACTAGACATCTACCAGCCCTAGATATCTATCAGATTAGAGCCATTAGGGAGACTAGACATCTACCAGCCCACTACCACTATCAGATTAGAGTCATAAGGGATACTAGATATCTACAACCCCACTACCACCATCATATTAGAGCCACAAAGGAGACTAGACATCTACCACATCTACCACTATCAGATTAGAGCCATAAAGGAGACTAGACATCAACCACCACAAAACCACTATCAGATTAGAGCCATAAAGGAGACTAGACATCTACCAGCCCACTACCACTATCAGATTAGAGCCATAAGGGAGACTAGACATCTAGCACCCCACTACCACTATCAGATTAGAGTTATAAAGGAGACTAGACATCTACCAACCCACTACCACTATAAGATTAGAGCCACAAGGCAGACTAGACATCTACCAGCCCACTACAACTATCAGATTAGAGCCACAAGGGAGACTAGACATCTACCAACCCACAACCACTATCAGATTAGAGCCACAAGGGAGACTAGACATCTACCAGCTCACTACAACTATCAGATTAGAGCCACAAGGGAGACTAGACATCTACCAGCTCACTACAACTATCAGATTAGAGCCACAAGGGAGACTAGACATCTACCACCCCACTACCACTATCAGATTAGAGTTATAAAGGAGACTAGACATCTACCAACCCACTACCACTATCAGATTAGAGCCATAAGGGAGACTAGACATCTAGCACCCCACTACCACTATCAGATTAGAGTTATAAAGGAGACTAGACATCTACCAACCCACTACCACTATAAGATTAGAGCCACAAGGCAGACTAGACATCTACCAGCCCACTACAACTATCAGATTAGAGCCACAAGGGAGACTAGACATCTACCAACCCACAACCACTATCAGATTAGAGCCACAAGGGAGACTAGACATCTACCAGCTCACTACAACTATCAGATTAGAGCCACAAGGGAGACTAGACATCTACCAACCCACAACCACTATCAGATTAGAGCCACAAGGGAGACTAGACATCTACCAGCTCACTACAACTATCAGATTAGAGCCACAAGGGAGACTAGACATCGACCACCTCAATACCACTATAAGATTAGAGCCATAAGGGAGACAGACATCTACCAACCGACTACCACTATCAGATTAGAGCCATAAGGGAGACTAGATATCTACGACCCCACTACCACCATCATATTAGAGCCACTATCAGATTAGAGTTATAAAGGAGATTAGATATCTATCAGATTAGAGCCATTAGGGAGACTAGACATCTACCAGCCCACTACCACTATCAGATTAGAGTTATAAAGGCGACTAGACATCTACCACCCCTCTACCACTATCAGATTAGAGTCATAAGGGATACTAGATATCTACAACCCCACTACCACCATCATATTAGAGCCACAAAGGAGACTAGACATCTACCACATCTACCACTATCAGATTAGAGCCATAAAGGAGACTAGACATCAACCACCACAAAACCACTATCAGATTAGAGCCATAAAAGAGACTAGACATCTACCAGCCCACTACCACTATCAGATTAGAGCCATAAGGGAGACTAGACATCTAGCACCCCACTACCACTATCAGATTAGAGTTATAAAGGAGACTAGACATCTACCAACCCACTACCACTATAAGATTAGAGCCACAAGGCAGACTAGACATCTACCAGCCCACTTCAACTATCAGATTAGAGCCATAAGGGAGACTAGACATCGACCACCTCAATACCACTATAAGATTAGAGCCATAAGGGAGACAGACATCTACCAACCCACTACCACTATCAGATTAGAGCCATAAGGGAGACTAGATATCTACGACCCCACTACCACCATCATATTAGAGCCACAAAGGAGACTAGACATCTACCATATCTACCACTATCAGATTAGAGCCATAAAGGAGACTAGACATCAACCACCACAATACCACTATCAGATTAGAGCCATAAAGAAGACTAGACATCTACCACCCCACTACCACTATCAGATTAGAGCCATTACGGAGACTAGACATCTACCAGCCCACTACCACTATCAGATTAGAGCCATAAGGGAGACTAGACATCTAGCACCCCACTACCACTATCAGATTAGAGCCATAAGGGAGACTAGACATCTAGCACCCCACTACCACTATCAGATTAGAGCCATAAGGGAGACTAGACATCTACCAACCCACAACCACTATCAGATTAGAGCCATTAGGGAGACTAGACATCTACCAACCCAAAACCACAATCAAATTAGAGCCACAAGGCAGACTAGACATCTACCAGCCCACTACAACTATCAGATTAGAGCCATAAGGGAGACTAGACATCGACCACCTCAATACCACTATAAGATTAGAGCCATAAGGGAGACAGACATCTACCAACCCACTACCACTATCAGATTAGAGCCATAAGGGAGACTAGATATCTACGACCCCACTACCACCATCATATTAGAGCCACAAAGGAGACTAGACATCTACCATATCTACCACTATCAGATTAGAGCCATAAAGGAGACTAGACATCAACCACCACAATACCACTATCAGATTAGAGCCATAAAGAAGACTAGACATCTACCACCCCAATACCACTATCAGATTAGAGCCATTACGGAGACTAGACATCTACCACCCCACTACCACTATCAGATTAGAGCCATAAGGGAGACTAGACATCTAGCACCCCACTACCACTATCAGATTAGAGCCATAAGGGAGACTAGACATCTAGCACCCCAATACCACTATCAGATTAGAGTTATAAAGGAGACTAGACATCTACCAGCCCACTACCACTATCAGATTAGAGCCATAAAGGAGACTAGACATCTACCAACCCAAAACCACAATCAAATTAGAGCCACAAGGGAGACTAGAAATCTACCAACCCACTACCACTATCAGATTAGAGCCATAAGGGAGACTAGATATCTACGACCCCACTACCACTATCAGATTAGAGCCATAAGGGAGACTAGACATCTAGCACCCCACTACCACTATCAGATTAGAGTTATAAAGGAGACTAGACATCTACCAACCCACTACCACTATAAGATTAGAGCCAAAAGACAGACTAGACATCTACCAGCCCTAGATATCTATCAGATTAGAGCCATTAGGGAGACTAGACATCTACCAGCCCACTACCACTATCAGATTAGAGTCATAAGGGATACTAGATATCTACAACCCCACTACCACCATCATATTAGAGCCACAAAGGAGACTAGACATCTACCACATCTACCACTATCAGATTAGAGCCATAAAGGAGACTAGACATCAACCACCACAAAACCACTATCAGATTAGAGCCATAAAGGAGACTAGACATCTACCAGCCCACTACCACTATCAGATTAGAGCCATAAGGGAGACTAGACATCTAGCACCCCACTACCACTATCAGATTAGAGTTATAAAGGAGACTAGACATCTACCAACCCACTACCACTATAAGATTAGAGCCACAAGGCAGACTAGACATCTACCAGCCCACTACAACTATCAGATTAGAGCCACAAGGGAGACTAGACATCTACCAAACCCACAACCACTATCAGATTAGAGCCACAAGGGAGACTAGACATCTACCAGCTCACTACAACTATCAGATTAGAGCCACAAGGGAGACTAGACATCGACCACCTCAATACCACTATAAGATTAGAGCCATAAGGGAGACAGACATCTACCAACCGACTACCACTATCAGATTAGAGCCATAAGGGAGACTAGATATCTACGACCCCACTACCACCATCATATTAGAGCCACTATCAGATTAGAGTTATAAAGGAGACTAGATATCTATCAGATTAGAGCCATTAGGGAGACTAGACATCTACCAGCCCACTACCACTATCAGATTAGAGTTATAAAGGCGACTAGACATCTACCACCCCTCTACCACTATCAGATTAGAGTCATAAGGGATACTAGATATCTACAACCCCACTACCACCATCATATTAAGGCCACAAAGGAGACTAGACATCTACCACATCTACCACTATCAGATTAGAGCCATAAAGGAGACTAGACATCAACCACCACAAAACCACTATCAGATTAGAGCCATAAAAAAGACTAGACATCTACCAGCCCACTACCACTATCAGATTAGAGCCATAAGGGAGACTAGACATCTAGCACCCCACTACCACTATCAGATTAGAGCCATAAGGGAGACAGACATCTACCAACCCACTACCACTATCAGATTAGAGCCATAAGGGAGACTAGATATCTACGACCCCACTACCACCATCATATTAGAGCCACAAAGGAGACTAGACATCTACCATATCTACCACTATCAGATTAGAGCCATAAAGGAGACTAGACATCAACCACCACAATACCACTATCAGATTAGAGCCATAAAGAAGACTAGACATCTACCACCCCAATACCACTATCAGATTAGAGCCATTACGGAGACTAGACATCTACCAGCCCACTACCACTATCAGATTAGAGCCATAAGGGAGACTAGACATCTAGCACCCCACTACCACTATCAGATTAGAGCCATAAGGGAGACTAGACATCTAGCACCCCACTACCACTATCAGATTAGAGTTATAAAGGAGACTAGACATCTACCAACCCACAACCACTATCAGATTAGAGCCATTAGGGAGACTAGACATCTACCAGCCCACTACTACTATCAGATTAGAGTTATAAAGGAGACTAGACATCTACCAACCCACAACCACTATCAGATTAGTGACACAAGCGAGACTAGACATCTACCACCCCACTACCACTATCAGATTAGAGTTATAAAGGAGACTAGACATCTACCAGCCCACTACCACTATCAGATTAGAGCCATAAAGGAGACTAGACATCTACCAACCCAAAACCACAATCAAATTAGAGCCACAATGGAGACTAGAAATCTACCAACCCTCTACCACTATCAGATTAGAGCCATAAGGGAGACTAGATATCTACGACCCCACTACCACTATCAGATTAGAGCCATAAGGGAGACTAGACATCTAGCACCCCACTACCACTATCAGATTAGAGTTATAAAGGAGACTAGACATCTACCAACCCACTACCACTATAAGATTAGAGCCAAAAGACAGACTAGACATCTACCAGCCCTAGATATCTATCAGATTAGAGCCATTAGGGAGACTAGACATCTACCAGCCCACTACCACTATCAGATTAGAGTCATAAGGGATACTAGATATCTACAACCCCACTACCACCATCATATTAGAGCCACAAAGGAGACTAGACATCTACCACATCTACCACTATCAGATTAGAGCCATAAAGGAGACTAGACATCAACCACCACAAAACCACTATCAGATTAGAGCCATAAAGGAGACTAGACATCTACCAGCCCACTACCACTATCAGATTAGAGCCATAAGGGAGACTAGACATCTAGCACCCCACTACCACTATCAGATTAGAGTTATAAAGGAGACTAGACATCTACCAACCCACTACCACTATAAGATTAGAGCCACAAGGCAGACTAGACATCTACCAGCCCACTACAACTATCAGATTAGAGCCACAAGGGAGACTAGACATCTACCAACCCACAACCACTATCAGATTAGAGCCACAAGGGAGACTAGACATCTACCAGCTCACTACAACTATCAGATTAGAGCCACAAGGGAGACTAGACATCTACCAGCTCACTACAACTATCAGATTAGAGCCACAAGGGAGACTAGACATCTACCACCCCACTACCACTATCAGATTAGAGTTATAAAGGAGACTAGACATCTACCAACCCACTACCACTATAAGATTAGAGCCATAAGGGAGACTAGACATCTAGCACCCCACTACCACTATCAGATTAGAGTTATAAAGGAGACTAGACATCTACCAACCCACTACCACTATAAGATTAGAGCCACAAGGCAGACTAGACATCTACCAGCCCACTACAACTATCAGATTAGAGCCACAAGGGAGACTAGACATCTACCAACCCACAACCACTATCAGATTAGAGCCACAAGGGAGACTAGACATCTACCAGCTCACTACAACTATCAGATTAGAGCCACAAGGGAGACTAGACATCTACCAACCCACAACCACTATCAGATTAGAGCCACAAGGGAGACTAGACATCTACCAGCTCACTACAACTATCAGATTAGAGCCACAAGGGAGACTAGACATCGACCACCTCAATACCACTATAAGATTAGAGCCATAAGGGAGACAGACATCTACCAACCGACTACCACTATCAGATTAGAGCCATAAGGGAGACTAGATATCTACGACCCCACTACCACCATCATATTAGAGCCACTATCAGATTAGAGTTATAAAGGAGATTAGATATCTATCAGATTAGAGCCATTAGGGAGACTAGACATCTACCAGCCCACTACCACTATCAGATTAGAGTTATAAAGGCGACTAGACATCTACCACCCCTCTACCACTATCAGATTAGAGTCATAAGGGATACTAGATATCTACAACCCCACTACCACCATCATATTAGAGCCACAAAGGAGACTAGACATCTACCACATCTACCACTATCAGATTAGAGCCATAAAGGAGACTAGACATCAACCACCACAAAACCACTATCAGATTAGAGCCATAAAAGAGACTAGACATCTACCAGCCCACTACCACTATCAGATTAGAGCCATAAGGGAGACTAGACATCTAGCACCCCACTACCACTATCAGATTAGAGTTATAAAGGAGACTAGACATCTACCAACCCACTACCACTATAAGATTAGAGCCACAAGGCAGACTAGACATCTACCAGCCCACTTCAACTATCAGATTAGAGCCATAAGGGAGACTAGACATCGACCACCTCAATACCACTATAAGATTAGAGCCATAAGGGAGACAGACATCTACCAACCCACTACCACTATCAGATTAGAGCCATAAGGGAGACTAGATATCTACGACCCCACTACCACCATCATATTAGAGCCACAAAGGAGACTAGACATCTACCATATCTACCACTATCAGATTAGAGCCATAAAGGAGACTAGACATCAACCACCACAATACCACTATCAGATTAGAGCCATAAAGAAGACTAGACATCTACCACCCCAATACCACTATCAGATTAGAGCCATTACGGAGACTAGACATCTACCAGCCCACTACCACTATCAGATTAGAGCCATAAGGGAGACTAGACATCTAGCACCCCACTACCACTATCAGATTAGAGCCATAAGGGAGACTAGACATCTAGCACCCCACTACCACTATCAGATTAGAGCCATTAGGGAGACTAGACATCTACCAACCCACAACCACTATCAGATTAGAGCCATTAGGGAGACTAGACATCTACCAACCCAAAACCACAATCAAATTAGAGCCACAAGGCAGACTAGACATCTACCAGCCCACTACAACTATCAGATTAGAGCCATAAGGGAGACTAGACATCGACCACCTCAATACCACTATAAGATTAGAGCCATAAGGGAGACAGACATCTACCAACCCACTACCACTATCAGATTAGAGCCATAAGGGAGACTAGATATCTACGACCCCACTACCACCATCATATTAGAGCCACAAAGGAGACTAGACATCTACCATATCTACCACTATCAGATTAGAGCCATAAAGGAGACTAGACATCAACCACCACAATACCACTATCAGATTAGAGCCATAAAGAAGACTAGACATCTACCACCCCAATACCACTATCAGATTAGAGCCATTACGGAGACTAGACATCTACCAGCCCACTACCACTATCAGATTAGAGCCATAAGGGAGACTAGACATCTAGCACCCCACTACCACTATCAGATTAGAGCCATAAGGGAGACTAGACATCTAGCACCCCAATACCACTATCAGATTAGAGTTATAAAGGAGACTAGACATCTACCAACCCACAACCACTATCAGATTAGAGCCATTAGGGAGACTAGACATCTACCAGCCCACTACTACTATCAGATTAGAGTTATAAAGGCAACTAGACATCTACCACCCCTCTACCACTATCAGATTAGAGTCATAAGGGATACTAGATATCTACAACCCCACTACCACCATCATATTAGAGCCACAAAGGAGACTAGACATCTACCACATCTACCACTATCAGATTAGAGCCATAAAGGAGACTAGACATCAACCACCACAAAACCACTATCAGATTAGAGCCATAAAAGAGACTAGACATCTACCAGCCCACTACCACTATCAGATTAGAGCCATAAGGGAGACTAGACATCTAGCACCCCACTACCACTATCAGATTAGAGTTATAAAGGAGACTAGACATCTACCAACCCACTACCACTATAAGATTAGAGCCACAAGGCAGACTAGACATCTACCAGCCCACTACAACTATCAGATTAGAGCCATAAGGGAGACTAGACATCGACCACCTCAATACCACTATAAGATTAGAGCCATAAGGGAGACAGACATCTACCAACCCACTACCACTATCAGATTAGAGCCATAAGGGAGACTAGATATCTACGACCCCACTACCACCATCATATTAGAGCCACAAAGGAGACTAGACATCTACCATATCTACCACTATCAGATTAGAGCCATAAAGGAGACTAGACATCAACCACCACAATACCACTATCAGATTAGAGCCATAAAGAAGACTAGACATCTACCACCCCAATACCACTATCAGATTAGAGCCATTATGGAGACTAGACATCTACCAGCCCACTACCACTATCAGATTAGAGCCATAAGGGAGACTAGACATCTAGCACCCCACTACCACTATCAGATTAGAGCCATAAGGGAGACTAGACATCTAGCACCCCACTACCACTATCAGATTAGAGTTATAAAGGAGACTAGACATCTACCAACCCACAACCACTATCAGATTAGAGCCATTAGGGAGACTAGACATCTACCAGCCCACTACTACTATCAGATTATAGTTATAAAGGAGACTAGACATCTACCAACCCACAACCACTATCAGATTAGTGACACAAGCGAGACTAGACATCTACCACCCCACTACCACTATCAGATTAGAGTTATAAAGGAGACTAGACATCTACCAGCCCACTACCACTATCAGATTAGAGCCATAAAGGAGACTAGACATCTACCAACCCAAAACCACAATCAAATTAGAGCCACAAGGGAGACTAGAAATCTACCAACCCACTACCACTATCAGATTAGAGCCATAAGGGAGACTAGATATCTACGACCCCACTACCACTATCAGATTAGAGCCATAAGGGAGACTAGACATCTAGCACCCCACTACCACTATCAGATTAGAGTTATAAAGGAGACTAGACATCTACCAACCCACTACCACTATAAGATTAGAGCCAAAAGACAGACTAGACATCTACCAGCCCTAGATATCTATCAGATTAGAGCCATTAGGGAGACTAGACATCTACCAGCCCACTACCACTATCAGATTAGAGTCATAAGGGATACTAGATATCTACAACCCCACTACCACCATCATATTAGAGCCACAAAGGAGACTAGACATCTACCACATCTACCACTATCAGATTAGAGCCATAAAGGAGACTAGACATCAACCACCACAAAACCACTATCAGATTAGAGCCATAAAGGAGACTAGACATCTACCAGCCCACTACCACTATCAGATTAGAGCCATAAGGGAGACTAGACATCTAGCACCCCACTACCACTATCAGATTAGAGTTATAAAGGAGACTAGACATCTACCAACCCACTACCACTATAAGATTAGAGCCACAAGGCAGACTAGACATCTACCAGCCCACTACAACTATCAGATTAGAGCCACAAGGGAGACTAGACATCTACCAACCCACAACCACTATCAGATTAGAGCCACAAGGGAGACTAGACATCTACCAGCTCACTACAACTATCAGATTAGAGCCACAAGGGAGACTAGACATCGACCACCTCAATACCACTATCAGATTAGAGCCATAAGGGAGACTAGATATCTACGACCCCACTACCACCATCATATTAGAGCCACTATCAGATTAGAGTTATAAAGGAGATTAGATATCTATCAGATTAGAGCCATTAGGGAGACTAGACATCTACCAGCCCACTACCACTATCAGATTAGAGTTATAAAGGCGACTAGACATCTACCACCCCTCTACCACTATCAGATTAGAGTCATAAGGGATACTAGATATCTACAACCCCACTACCACCATCATATTAGAGCCACAAAGGAGACTAGACATCTACCACATCTACCACTATCAGATTAGAGCCATAAAGGAGACTAGACATCAACCACCACAAAACCACTATCAGATTAGAGCCATAAAAGAGACTAGACATCTACCAGCCCACTACCACTATCAGATTAGAGCCATAAGGGAGACTAGACATCTAGCACCCCACTACCACTATCAGATTAGAGTTATAAAGGAGACTAGACATCTACCAACCCACTACCACTATAAGATTAGAGCCACAAGGCAGACTAGACATCTACCAGCCCACTTCAACTATCAGATTAGAGCCATAAGGGAGACTAGACATCGACCACCTCAATACCACTATAAGATTAGAGCCATAAGGGAGACAGACATCTACCAACCCACTACCACTATCAGATTAGAGCCATAAGGGAGACTAGATATCTACGACCCCACTACCACCATCATATTAGAGCCACAAAGGAGACTAGACATCTACCATATCTACCACTATCAGATTAGAGCCATAAAGGAGACTAGACATCAACCACCACAATACCACTATCAGATTAGAGCCATAAAGAAGACTAGACATCTACCACCCCAATACCACTATCAGATTAGAGCCATTACGGAGACTAGACATCTACCAGCCCACTACCACTATCAGATTAGAGCCATAAGGGAGACTAGACATCTAGCACCCCACTACCACTATCAGATTAGAGCCATAAGGGAGACTAGACATCTAGCACCCCACTACCACTATCAGATTAGAGTTATAAAGGAGACTAGACATCTACCAACCCACAACCACTATCAGATTAGAGCCATTAGGGAGACTAGACATCTACCAACCCAAAACCACAATCAAATTAGAGCCACAAGGGAGACTAGAAATCTACCAACCCACTACCACTATCAGATTAGAGCCATAAGGGAGACTAGATATCTACAACCCCACTACCACTATCAGATTAGAGCCATAAGGGAGACTAGACATCTAGCACCCCACTACCACTATCAGATTAGAGTTATAAAGGAGACTAGACATCTACCAACCCACTACCACTATAAGATTAGAGCCAAAAGACAGACTAGACATCTACCAGCCCTAGATATCTATCAGATTAGAGCCATTAGGGAGACTAGACATCTACCAGCCCACTACCACTATCAGATTAGAGTCATAAGGGATACTAGATATCTACAACCCCACTACCACCATCATATTAGAGCCACAAAGGAGACTAGACATCTACCACATCTACCACTATCAGATTAGAGCCATAAAGGAGACTAGACATCAACCACCACAAAACCACTATCAGATTAGAGCCATAAAGGAGACTAGACATCTACCAGCCCACTACCACTATCAGATTAGAGCCATAAGGGAGACTAGACATCTAGCACCCCACTACCACTATCAGATTAGAGTTATAAAGGAGACTAGACATCTACCAACCCACTACCACTATAAGATTAGAGCCACAAGGCAGACTAGACATCTACCAGCCCACTACAACTATCAGATTAGAGCCACAAGGGAGACTAGACATCTACCAACCCACAACCACTATCAGATTAGAGCCACAAGGGAGACTAGACATCTACCAGCTCACTACAACTATCAGATTAGAGCCACAAGGGAGACTAGACATCGACCACCTCAATACCACTATAAGATTAGAGCCATAAGGGAGACTAGACATCTACCAACCGACTACCACTATCAGATTAGAGCCATAAAGGAGACTAGATATCTACGACCCCACTACCACCATCATATTAGAGCCACTATCAGATTAGAGTTATAAAGGAGACTAGATATCTATCAGATTAGAGCCATTAGTGAGACTAGACATCTACCACCCCTCTACCACTATCAGATTAGAGTCATAAGGGATACTAGATATCTACAACCCCACTACCACCATCATATTAGAGCCACAAAGGAGACTAGACATCTACCACATCTACCACTATCAGATTAGAGCCATAAAGGAGACTAGACATCAACCACCACAAAACCACTATCAGATTAGAGCCATAAAGGAGACTAGACATCAACCACCACAAAACCTCTATCAGATTAGAGCCATAAAGGAGACTAGACTTCTACCAGCCCACTACAACTATGAGATTAGAGCCATAAGGGAGTCGAGAGCCATAAGGGAGACTAGACATCTACCAGCCCACTACCACTATCAGATTAGAGCCATAAGGGAGACTAGACATCTACCAGCCCACTACCACTATCAGATTAGAGCCATAAAGGAGACTAGACATCTACCAACCCAAAACCACAATCAAATTAGAGCCACAAGGGAGACTAGAAATCTACCAACCCACTACCACTATCAGATTAGAGCCATAAGGGAGACTAGATATCTACGACCCCACTACCACTATCAGATTAGAGCCATAAGGGAGACTAGACATCTAGCACCCCACTACCACTATCAGATTAGAGTTATAAAGGAGACTAGATATCTACGACCCCACTACCACTATAAGATTAGAGCCAAAAGACAGACTAGACATCTACCAGCCCTAGATATCTATCAGATTAGAGCCATTAGGGAGACTAGACATCTACCAGCCCACTACCACTATCAGATTAGAGTCATAAGGGATACTAGATATCTACAACCCCACTACCACCATCATATTAGAGCCACAAAGGAGACTAGACATCTACCACATCTACCACTATCAGATTAGAGCCATAAAGGAGACTAGACATCAACCACCACAAAACCACTATCAGATTAGAGCCATAAAGGAGACTAGACATCTACCAGCCCACTACCACTATCAGATTAGAGCCATAAGGGAGACTAGACATCTAGCACCCCACTACCACTATCAGATTAGAGTTATAAAGGAGACTAGACATCTACCAACCCACTACCACTATAAGATTAGAGCCACAAGGCAGACTAGACATCTACCAGCCCACTACAACTATCAGATTAGAGCCACAAGGGAGACTAGACATCTACCAACCCACAACCACTATCAGATTAGAGCCACAAGGGAGACTAGACATCTACCAGCTCACTACAACTATCAGATTAGAGCCACAAGGGAGACTAGACATCGACCACCTCAATACCACTATAAGATTAGAGCCATAAGGGAGACAGACATCTACCAACCGACTACCACTATCAGATTAGAGCCATAAGGGAGACTAGATATCTACGACCCCACTACCACCATCATATTAGAGCCACTATCAGATTAGAGTTATAAAGGAGATTAGATATCTATCAGATTAGAGCCATTAGGGAGACTAGACATCTACCAGCCCACTACCACTATCAGATTAGAGTTATAAAGGCGACTAGACATCTACCACCCCTCTACCACTATCAGATTAGAGTCATAAGGGATACTAGATATCTACAACCCCACTACCACCATCATATTAGAGCCACAAAGGAGACTAGACATCTACCACATCTACCACTATCAGATTAGAGCCATAAAGGAGACTAGACATCAACCACCACAAAACCACTATCAGATTAGAGCCATAAAAGAGACTAGACATCTACCAGCCCACTACCACTATCAGATTAGAGCCATAAGGGAGACTAGACATCTAGCACCCCACTACCACTATCAGATTAGAGTTATAAAGGAGACTAGACATCTACCAGCCCACTACCACTATCAGATTAGAGCCATAAGGGAGACTAGACATCTAGCACCCCACTACCACTATCAGATTAGAGTTATAAAGGAGACTAGACATCTACCAACCCACTTCAACTATCAGATTAGAGCCATAAGGGAGACTAGACATCGACCACCTCAATACCACTATAAGATTAGAGCCATAAGGGAGACAGACATCTACCAACCCACTACCACTATCAGATTAGAGCCATAAGGGAGACTAGATATCTACGACCCCACTACCACCATCATATTAGAGCCACAAAGGAGACTAGACATCTACCATATCTACCACTATCAGATTAGAGCCATAAAGGAGACTAGACATCAACCACCACAATACCACTATCAGATTAGAGCCATAAAGAAGACTAGACATCTACCACCCCAATACCACTATCAGATTAGAGCCATTACGGAGACAGACATCTACCAACCGACTACCACTATCAGATTAGAGCCATAAGGGAGACTAGATATCTACGACCCCACTACCACCATCATATTAGAGCCACTATCAGATTAGAGTTATAAAGGAGACTAGATATCTATCAGATTAGAGCCATTAGTGAGACTAGACATCTACCACCCCTCTACCACTATCAGATTAGAGTCATAAGGGATACTAGATATCTACAACCCCACTACCACCATCATATTAGAGCCACAAAGGAGACTAGACATCTACCACATCTACCACTATCAGATTAGAGCCATAAAGGAGACTAGACATCAACCACCACAAAACCACTATCAGATTAGAGCCATAAAGGAGACTAGACATCAACCACCACAAAACCTCTATCAGATTAGAGCCATAAAGGAGACTAGACTTCTACCAGCCCACTACAACTATGAGATTAGAGCCATAAGGGAGTCGAGAGCCATAAGGGAGACTAGACATCTACCAGCCCACTACCACTATCAGATTAGAGCCATAAGGGAGACTAGACATCTACCAGCCCACTACCACTATCAGATTAGAGCCATAAAGGAGACTAGACATCTACCAACCCAAAACCACAATCAAATTAGAGCCACAAGGGAGACTAGAAATCTACCAACCCACTACCACTATCAGATTAGAGCCATAAGGGAGACTAGATATCTACGACCCCACTACCACTATCAGATTAGAGCCATAAGGGAGACTAGACATCTAGCACCCCACTACCACTATCAGATTAGAGTTATAAAGGAGACTAGATATCTACGACCCCACTACCACTATAAGATTAGAGCCAAAAGACAGACTAGACATCTACCAGCCCTAGATATCTATCAGATTAGAGCCATTAGGGAGACTAGACATCTACCAGCCCACTACCACTATCAGATTAGAGTCATAAGGGATACTAGATATCTACAACCCCACTACCACCATCATATTAGAGCCACAAAGGAGACTAGACATCTACCACATCTACCACTATCAGATTAGAGCCATAAAGGAGACTAGACATCAACCACCACAAAACCACTATCAGATTAGAGCCATAAAGGAGACTAGACATCTACCAGCCCACTACCACTATCAGATTAGAGCCATAAGGGAGACTAGACATCTAGCACCCCACTACCACTATCAGATTAGAGTTATAAAGGAGACTAGACATCTACCAACCCACTACCACTATAAGATTAGAGCCACAAGGCAGACTAGACATCTACCAGCCCACTACAACTATCAGATTAGAGCCACAAGGGAGACTAGACATCTACCAACCCACAACCACTATCAGATTAGAGCCACAAGGGAGACTAGACATCTACCAGCTCACTACAACTATCAGATTAGAGCCACAAGGGAGACTAGACATCGACCACCTCAATACCACTATAAGATTAGAGCCATAAGGGAGACAGACATCTACCAACCGACTACCACTATCAGATTAGAGCCATAAGGGAGACTAGATATCTACGACCCCACTACCACCATCATATTAGAGCCACTATCAGATTAGAGTTATAAAGGAGATTAGATATCTATCAGATTAGAGCCATTAGGGAGACTAGACATCTACCAGCCCACTACCACTATCAGATTAGAGTTATAAAGGCGACTAGACATCTACCACCCCTCTACCACTATCAGATTAGAGTCATAAGGGATACTAGATATCTACAACCCCACTACCACCATCATATTAGAGCCACAAAGGAGACTAGACATCTACCACATCTACCACTATCAGATTAGAGCCATAAAGGAGACTAGACATCAACCACCACAAAACCACTATCAGATTAGAGCCATAAAAGAGACTAGACATCTACCAGCCCACTACCACTATCAGATTAGAGCCATAAGGGAGACTAGACATCTAGCACCCCACTACCACTATCAGATTAGAGTTATAAAGGAGACTAGACATCTACCAACCCACTACCACTATCAGATTAGAGCCATAAGGGAGACTAGACATCTAGCACCCCACTACCACTATCAGATTAGAGTTATAAAGGAGACTAGACATCTACCAACCCACTTCAACTATCAGATTAGAGCCATAAGGGAGACTAGACATCGACCACCTCAATACCACTATAAGATTAGAGCCATAAGGGAGACAGACATCTACCAACCCACTACCACTATCAGATTAGAGCCATAAGGGAGACTAGATATCTACGACCCCACTACCACCATCATATTAGAGCCACAAAGGAGACTAGACATCTACCATATCTACCACTATCAGATTAGAGCCATAAAGGAGACTAGACATCAACCACCACAATACCACTATCAGATTAGAGCCATAAAGAAGACTAGACATCTACCACCCCAATACCACTATCAGATTAGAGCCATTACGGAGACTAGACATCTACCAGCCCACTACCACTATCAGATTAGAGCCATAAGGGAGACTAGACATCTAGCACCCCACTACCACTATCAGATTAGAGCCATAAGGGAGACTAGACATCTAGCACCCCACTACCACTATCAGATTAGAGTTATAAAGGAGACTAGACATCTACCAACCCACAACCACTATCAGATTAGAGCCATTAGGGAGACTAGACATCTACCAGCCCACTACTACTATCAGATTAGAGTTATAAAGGAGACTAGACATCTACCAACCCACAACCACTATCAGATTAGTGACACAAGCGAGACTAGACATCTACCACCCCACTACCACTATCAGATTAGAGTTATAAAGGAGACTAGACATCTACCAGCCCACTACCACTATCAGATTAGAGCCATTAGGGAGACTAGACATCTACCAGCCCACTACCACTATCAGATTAGAGCCATAAGGGAGACTAGACATCTAGCACCCCACTACCACTATCAGATTAGAGCCATAAGGGAGACTAGACATCTACCACCCCACTACCACTATCAGATTAGAGCCATTAGGGAGACTAGACATCTACCAGCCCACTACCACTATCAGATTAGAGCCATAAGGGAGACTAGATATCTACGACCCCACTACCACCATCATATTAGAGCCACAAAGGAGACTAGACATCTACCATATCTACCACTATCAGATTAGAACCATAAAGGAGACTAGACATCAACCACCCCAAAACCACTATCAGATTAGAGCCATAAAGAAGCCTAGACATCTACCAACCCACTACCACTATCAGATTAGAGCCATAAGGGAGACTAGACATCTAGCACCCCACTACCACTATCAGATTAGAGCCATAAGGGAGACTAGACATCGACCACCCCACTACCACTATCAGATTAGAGTTATAAAGGAGACTAGACATCTACCAACCCACAACCACTATCAGATTAGAGCCACAAGGGAGACTAGACATCTACCAGCCCACTACCACTATCAGATTAGAGCCATTAGGGAGACTAGACATCTACCAGCTCACTACCACTATCAGATTAGAGTTATAAAGGAGACTAGACATCTACCAACCCACAACCACTATCAGATTAGTGACACAAGCGAGACTAGACATCTACCACCCCACTACCACTATCAGATTAGAGCCATAAGGGAGACTAGATATCTACGACCCCACTACCACCATCATATTAGAGCCACAAAGGAGACTAGACATCTACCATATCTACCACTATCAGATTAGAACCATAAAGGAGACTAGACATCAACCACCACACTACCACTATCAGATTAGAGCCATAAAGAAGACTAGACATCTACCAACCCACTACCACTATCAGATTAGAGCCATTAGGGAGACTAGACATCTACCAGCCCACTACCACTATCAGATTAGAGCCATAAGGGAGACTAGACATCTAGCACCCCACTACCACTATCAGATTAGAGCCATAAGGGAGACTAGACATCGACCACCCCACTACCACTATCAGATTAGAGTTATAAAGGAGACTAGACATCTACCAACCCACAACCACTATCAGATTAGAGCCATTAGGGAGACTAGATATCTACAACCCCACTACCACTATCAGATTAGAGCCATAAGGGAGACTAGACATCTAGCACCCCACTACCACTATAAGATTAGAGTTATAAAGGAGACTAGACATCTACCAACCCACTACCACTATAAGATTAGAGCCACAAGGGAGACTAGACATCTACCAGCCCACTACAACTATCAGATTAGAGCCACAAGGGAGTCTAGACATCTACCAACCCACAACCACTATCAGATTAGAGCCACAAGGGAGACTAGACAACTACCAGCTCACTACAACTATCAGATTAGAGGCATAAAGGAGACTAGACATCTACCAACCCACTACCACTATAAGATTAGAGCCAAAAGGGAGACTAGACATCTACCAGCCCACTACCACTATCAGATTAGAGTCATACGGGATACTAGATATCTACAACCCCACTACCACCATCATATTAGAGCCACAAAGGAGACTAGACATCTACCACATCTACCACTATCAGATTAGAGCCATAAAGGAGACTAGACATCAACCACCACAAAACCACTATCAGATTAGAGCCATAAAGGAGACTAGACATCTACCACCCCACTACCACTATCAGATTAGAGCCATTAGGGAGACTAGACATCTACCAGCCCACTACCTCTATCAGATTAGAGCCATAAGGGAGACTAGACATCTAGCACCCCACTACCACCATCATATTAGAGCCACAAAGGAGACTAGACATCTACCACATCTACCACTATCAGATTTGAGCCATAAAGGAGACTAGACATCAACCACCACAAAACCACTATCAGATTAGACCCATAAGGGAGACTAGACATCTAGCACCCCACTACCACTATAAGATTAGAGTTATAAAGGAGACTAGACATCTACCAACCCACTACCACTATAAGATTAGAGCCACAAGGGAGACTAGACATCTACCAGCCCACTACCACTATCAGATTAGAGTTATAAAGGTGACTAGACATCTACCACCCCTCTACCACTATCAGATTAGAGTCATAAGGGATACTAGACATCTACAACCCCACTACCACCATCATATTAGAGCCACAAAGGAGACTAGACATCTACCACATCTACCACTATCAGATTAGAGCCATAAAGGAGACTAGACATCAACCACCACAAAACCACTATCAGATTAGAGCCATAAAAGAGACTAGACATCTACCAGCCCACTACCACTATCAGATTAGAGCCATAAGGGAGACTAGACATCTAGCACCCCACTACCACTATCAGATTAGAGTTATAAAGGAGACTAGACATCTACCAACCCACTACCACTATAAGATTAGAGCCACAAGGCAGACTAGACATCTACCAGCCCACTTCAACTATCAGATTAGAGCCATAAGGGAGACTAGACATCGACCACCTCAATACCACTATAAGATTAGAGCCATAAGGGAGACAGACATCTACCAACCCACTACCACTATCAGATTAGAGCCATAAGGGAGACTAGATATCTACGACCCCACTACCACCATCATATTAGAGCCACAAAGGAGACTAGACATCTACCATATCTACCACTATCAGATTAGAGCCATAAAGGAGACTAGACATCAACCACCACAATACCACTATCAGATTAGAGCCATTACGGAGACTAGACATCTACCAGCCCACTACCACTATCAGATTAGAGCCATAAGGGAGACTAGACATCTAGCACCCCACTACCACTATCAGATTAGAGCCATAAGGGAGACTAGACATCTAGCACCCCACTACCACTATCAGATTAGAGTTATAAAGGAGACTAGACATCTACCAACCCACAACCACTATCAGATTAGAGCCATTAGGGAGACTAGACATCTACCAGCCCACTACTACTATCAGATTAGAGTTATAAAGGAGACTAGACATCTACCAACCCACAACCACTATCAGATTAGTGACACAAGCGAGACTAGACATCTACCACCCCACTACCACTATCAGATTAGAGTTATAAAGGAGACTAGACATCTACCAGCCCACTACCACTATCAGATTAGAGCCATTAGGGAGACTAGACATCTACCAGCCCACTACCACTATCAGATTAGAGCCATAAGGGAGACTAGACATCTAGCACCCCACTACCACTATCAGATTAGAGCCATAAGGGAGACTAGACATCTAGCACCCCACTACCACTATCAGATTAGAGCCATTAGGGAGACTAGACATCTACCAGCCCACTACCACTATCAGATTAGAGCCATAAGGGAGACTAGATATCTACGACCCCACTACCACCATCATATTAGAGCCACAAAGGAGACTAGACATCTACCATATCTACCACTATCAGATTAGAACCATAAAGGAGACTAGACATCAACCACCACAAAACCACTATCAGATTAGAGCCATAAAGAAGCCTAGACATCTACCAACCCACTACCACTATCAGATTAGAGCCATAAGGGAGACTAGACATCTAGCACCCCACTACCACTATCAGATTAGAGCCATAAGGGAGACTAGACATCGACCACCCCACTACCACTATCAGATTAGAGTTATAAAGGAGACTAGACATCTACCAACCCACAACCACTATCAGATTAGAGCCACAAGGGAGACTAGACATCTACCAGCCCACTACCACTATCAGATTAAAGCCATTAGGGAGACTAGACATCTACCAGCTCACTACCACTATCAGATTAGAGTTATAAAGGAGACTAGACATCTACCAACCCACAACCACTATCAGATTAGTGACACAAGCGAGACTAGACATCTACCACCCCACTACCACTATCAGATTAGAGCCATAAGGGAGACTAGATATCTACGACCCCACTACCACCATCATATTAGAGCCACAAAGGAGACTAGACATCTACCATATCTACCACTATCAGATTAGAACCATAAAGGAGACTAGACATCAACCACCACAAAACCACTATCAGATTAGAGCCATAAAGAAGACTAGACATCTACCAACCCACTACCACTATCAGATTAGAGCCATTAGGGAGACTAGACATCTACCAGCCCACTACCACTATCAGATTAGAGCCATAAGGGAGACTAGACATCTAGCACCCCACTACCACTATCAGATTAGAGCCATAAGGGAGACTAGACATCGACCACCCCACTACCACTATCAGATTAGAGTTATAAAGGAGACTAGACATCTACCAACCCACAACCACTATCAGATTAGAGCCATTAGGGAGACTAGATATCTACAACCCCACTACCACTATCAGATTAGAGCCATAAGGGAGACTAGACATCTAGCACCCCACTACCACTATAAGATTAGAGTTATAAAGGAGACTAGACATCTACCAACCCACTACCACTATAAGATTAGAGCCACAAGGGAGACTAGACATCTACCAGCCCACTACAACTATCAGATTAGAGCCACAAGGGAGTCTAGACATCTACCAACCCACAACCACTATCAGATTAGAGCCATAAGGGAGACTAGACATCTACCAGCCCACTACCACTATCAGATTAGAGCCATAAGGGAGACTAGACATCTACCAACCCACTACCACTATAAGATTAGAGCCAAAAGGGAGACTAGACATCTACCAGCCCACTACCACTATCAGATTAGAGTCATACGGGATACTAGATATCTACAACCCCACTACCACCATCATATTAGAGCCACAAAGGAGACTAGACATCTACCACATCTACCACTATCAGATTAGAGCCATAAAGGAGACTAGACATCAACCACCACAAAACCACTATCAGATTAGAGCCATAAAGGAGACTAGACATCTACCACCCCACTACCACTATCAGATTAGAGCCATTAGGGAGACTAGACATCTACCAGCCCACTACCACTATCAGATTAGAGCCATAAGGGAGACTAGACATCTAGCACCCCACTACCACCATCATATTAGAGCCACAAAGGAGACTAGACATCTACCACATCTACCACTATCAGATTTGAGCCATAAAGGAGACTAGACATCAACCACCACAAAACCACTATCAGATTAGACCCATAAAGGAGACTAGACATCTACACCCCACTACCACTATCAGATTAGAGCCATAAAGGAGACTAGACATCTACCAGCCCACTACCACTATAAGATTAGAGCCACAAGGGAGACTAGACATCTACCAGCCCACTACAACTATCAGATTAGAGCCACAAGGGAGACTAGACATCTACCAACCCACAACCACTATCAGATTAGAGCCACAAGGGAGACTAGACAACTACCAGCTCACTACAACTATCAGATTAGAGGCATAAAGGAGACTAGACATCTACCAGCCCACTACCACTATCAGATTAGAGTCATACGGGATACTAGATATCTACAACCCCACTACCACCATCATATTAGAGCCACAAAGGAGACTAGACATCTACCACATCTACCACTATCAGATTAGAGCCATAAAGGAGACTAGACATCAACCACCACAAAACCACTATCAGATTAGAGCCATAAAGGAGACTAGACATCTACCACCCCACTACCACTATCAGATTAGAGCCATTAGGGAGACTAGACATCTACCAGCCCACTACCACTATCAGATTAGAGCCATAAGGGAGACTAGACATCTAGCACCCCACTACCACTATAAGATTAGAGTTATAAAGGAGACTAGACATCTACCAACCCACTACCACTATAAGATTAGAGCCAAAAGGGAGACTAGACATCTACCAGCCCACTACAACTATCAGATTAGAGCCATAAGGGAGACTAGACATCTAGCACCCCACTACCACTATCAGATTAGAGTTATAAAGGAGACTAGACATCTACCAACCCACTACCACTATAAGATTAGAGCCACAAGGCAGACTAGACATCTACCAGCCCACTTCAACTATCAGATTAGAGCCATAAGGGAGACTAGACATCGACCACCTCAATACCACTATAAGATTAGAGCCATAAGGGAGACAGACATCTACCAACCCACTACCACTATCAGATTAGAGCCATAAGGGAGAATAGATATCTACGACCCTACTACCACCATCATATTAGAGCCACAAAGGAGACTAGACATCTACCATATCTACCACTATCAGATTAGAGCCATAAAGGAGACTAGACATCAACCACCACAATACCACTATCAGATTAGAGCCATAAAGAAGACTAGACATCTACCACCCCAATACCACTATCAGATTAGAGCCATTACGGAGACTAGACATCTACCAGCCCACTACCACTATCAGATTAGAGCCATAAGGGAGACTAGACATCTAGCACCCCACTACCACTATCAGATTAGAGCCATAAGGGAGACTAGACATCTAGCACCCCACTACCACTATCAGATTAGAGTTATAAAGGAGACTAGACATCTACCAACCCACAACCACTATCATATTAGAGCCATTAGGGAGACTAGACATCTACCAGCCCACTACTACTATCAGATTAGAGTTATAAAGGAGACTAGACATCTACCAACCCACAACCACTATCAGATTAGTGACACAAGCGAGACTAGACATCTACCACCCCACTACCACTATCAGATTAGAGTTATAAAGGAGACTAGACATCTACCAGCCCACTACCACTATCAGATTAGAGTCATAAGGGATACTAGATATCTACCACCCCACTACAACTAAGGGAGAGTAGACATCTAGCACCCCACTACCACTATCAGATTAGAGCCATAAGGGAGACTAGACATCTAGCACCCCACTACCACTATCAGATTAGAGCCATTAGGGAGACTAGACATCTACCAGCCCACTACCACTATCAGATTAGAGCCATAAGGGAGACTAGATATCTACGACCCCACTACCACCATCATATTAGAGCCACAAAGGAGACTAGACATCTACCATATCTACCACTATCAGATTAGAACCATAAAGGAGACTAGACATCAACCACCACAAAACCACTATCAGATTAGAGCCATAAAGAAGCCTATACATCTACCAACCCACTACCACTATCAGATTAGAGTTATAAAGGAGACATCTACCAACCCACAACCACTATCAGATTAGAGCCACAAGGGAGACTAGACATCTACCAGCCCACTACCACTATCAGATTAGAGCCATAAGGGAGACTAGACATCTAGCACCCCACTACCACTATAAGATTAGAGTTATAAAGGAGACTAGACATCTACCAACCCACTACCACTATAAGATTAGAGCCAAAAGGGAGACTAGACATCTACCAGCCCACTACAACTATCAGATTAGAGCCATAAGGGAGACTAGACATCTAGCACCCCACTACCACTATCAGATTAGAGTTATAAAGGAGACTAGACATCTACCAACCCACTACCACTATAAGATTAGAGCCACAAGGCAGACTAGACATCTACCAGCCCACTTCAACTATCAGATTAGAGCCATAAGGGAGACTAGACATCGACCACCTCAATACCACTATAAGATTAGAGCCATAAGGGAGACAGACATCTACCAACCCACTACCACTATCAGATTAGAGCCATAAGGGAGAATAGATATCTACGACCCCACTACCACCATCATATTAGAGCCACAAAGGAGACTAGACATCTACCATATCTACCACTATCAGATTAGAGCCATAAAGGAGACTAGACATCAACCACCACAATACCACTATCAGATTAGAGCCATAAAGAAGACTAGACATCTACCACCCCAATACCACTATCAGATTAGAGCCATTACGGAGACTAGACATCTACCAGCCCACTACCACTATCAGATTAGAGCCATAAGGGAGACTAGACATCTAGCACCCCACTACCACTATCAGATTAGAGCCATAAGGGAGACTAGACATCTAGCACCCCACTACCACTATCAGATTAGAGTTATAAAGGAGACTAGACATCTACCAACCCACAACCACTATCAGATTAGAGCCATTAGGGAGACTAGACATCTACCAGCCCACTACTACTATCAGATTAGAGTTATAAAGGAGACTAGACATCTACCAACCCACAACCACTATCAGATTAGTGACACAAGCGAGACTAGACATCTACCACCCCACTACCACTATCAGATTAGAGTTATAAAGGAGACTAGACATCTACCAGCCCACTACCACTATCAGATTAGAGTCATAAGGGATACTAGATATCTACCACCCCACTACTAAGGGAGAGTAGACATCTAGCACCCCACTACCACTATCAGATTAGAGCCATAAGGGAGACTAGACATCTAGCACCCCACTACCACTATCAGATTAGAGCCATTAGGGAGACTAGACATCTACCAGCCCACTACCACTATCAGATTAGAGCCATAAGGGAGACTAGATATCTACGACCCCACTACCACCATCATATTAGAGCCACAAAGGAGACTAGACATCTACCATATCTACCACTATCAGATTAGAACCATAAAGGAGACTAGACATCAACCACCACAAAACCACTATCAGATTAGAGCCATAAAGAAGCCTATACATCTACCAACCCACTACCACTATCAGATTAGAGTTATAAAGGAGACATCTACCAACCCACAACCACTATCAGATTAGAGCCACAAGGGAGACTAGACATCTACCAGCCCACTACCACTATCAGATTAGAGCCATTAGGGAGACTAGACATCTACCAGCTCACTACCACTATCAGATTAGAGTTATAAAGGAGACTAGACATCTACCAACCCACAACCACTATCAGATTAGTGACACAAGCGAGACTAGACATCTACCACCCCACTACCACTATCAGATTAGAGCCATAAGGGAGACTAGATATCTACGACCCCACTACCACCATCATATTAGAGCCACAAAGGAGACTAGACATCTACCATATCTACCACTATCAGATTAGAACCATAAAGGAGACTAGACATCAACCACCACAAAACCACTATCAGATTAGAGCCATAAAGAAGACTAGACATCTACCAACCCACTACCACTATCAGATTAGAGCCATTAGGGAGACTAGACATCTACCAGCCCACTACCACTATCAGATTAGAGCCATAAGGGAGACTAGACATCTAGCACCCCACTACCACTATCAGATTAGAGCCATAAGGGAGACTAGACATCGACCACCCCACTACCACTATCAGATTAGAGCCATTAGGGAGACTAGATATCTACAACCCCACTACCACTATCAGATTAGAGCCATAAGGGAGACTAGACATCTAGCACCCCACTACCACTATAAGATTAGAGTTATAAAGGAGACTAGACATCTACCAACCCACTACCACTATAAGATTAGAGCCACAAGGGAGACTAGACATCTACCAGCCCACTACAACTATCAGATTAGAGCCACAAGGGAGTCTAGACATCTACCAACCCACAACCACTATCAGATTAGAGCCACAAGGGAGACTAGACAACTACCAGCTCACTACAACTATCAGATTAGAGGCATAAAGGAGACTAGACATCTACCAACCCACTACCACTATAAGATTAGAGCCAAAAGGGAGACTAGACATCTACCAGCCCACTACCTCTATCAGATTAGAGCCATAAGGGAGACTAGACATCTAGCACCCCACTACCACCATCATATTAGAGCCACAAAGGAGACTAGACATCTACCACATCTACCACTATCAGATTTGAGCCATAAAGGAGACTAGACATCAACCACCACAAAACCACTATCAGATTAGACCCATAAGGGAGACTAGACATCTAGCACCCCACTACCACTATAAGATTAGAGTTATAAAGGAGACTAGACATCTACCAACCCACTACCACTATAAGATTAGAGCCACAAGGGAGACTAGACATCTACCAGCCCACTACAACTATCAGATTAGAGCCACAAGGGAGACTAGACATCTACCAACCCACAACCACTATCAGATTAGAGCCACAAGGGAGACTAGACAACTACCAGCTCACTACAACTATCAGATTAGAGGCATAAAGGAGACTAGACATCTACCAGCCCACTACCACTATCAGATTAGAGTCATACGGGATACTAGATATCTACAACCCCACTACCACCATCATATTAGAGCCACAAAGGAGACTAGACATCTACCACATCTACCACTATCAGATTAGAGCCATAAAGGAGACTAGACATCAACCACCACAAAACCACTATCAGATTAGAGCCATAAAGGAGACTAGACATCTACCACCCCACTACCACTATCAGATTAGAGCCATTAGGGAGACTAGACATCTACCAGCCCACTACCACTATCAGATTAGAGCCATAAGGGAGACTAGACATCTAGCACCCCAATACCACTATAAGATTAGAGTTATAAAGGAGACTAGACATCTACCAACCCACTACCACTATAAGATTAGAGCCAAAAGGGAGACTAGACATCTACCAGCCCACTACAACTATCAGATTAGAGCCGCAAGGGAGACTAGACATCTACCAACCCACAACCACTATCAGATTAGAGCCACAAGGGAGACTAGACAACTACCAGCTCACTACAACTATCAGATTAGAGGCATAAAGGAGACTAGACATCTACCAGCCCACTACCACTATCAGATTAGAGTCATACGGGATACTAGATATCTACAACCCCACTACCACCATCATATTAGAGCCACAAAGGAGACTAGACATCTACCACATCTACCACTATCAGATTAGAGCCATAAAGGAGACTAGACATCAACCACCACAAAACCACTATCAGATTAGACCCATAAGGGAGACTAGACATCTAGCACCCCACTACCACTATAAGATTAGAGTTATAAAGGAGACTAGACATCTACCAACCCACTACAACTATCAGATTAGAGCCACAAGGGAGACTAGACATCTACCACCCCACTACCACTATCAGATTAGAGCCATTAGGGAGACTAAACATCTACCAGCCCACTACCACTATAAGATTAGAGCCATAAGGGAGACTAGACATCTAGTACCCCACTACCACTATAAGATTAGAGTTATGAAGGAGACTAGACATCTACCAACCCACTACAACTATCAGATTAGAGCCATTAGGGAGACTAGACATCTACCAGCCCACTACCACTATCAGATTAGAGCCACAAAGGAGACTAGACATCTACCACATCCACCACTATCAGATTAGAGCCATAAAGGAGACTAGACATCAACCACCACAAAACCACTATCAGATTAGAGCCATAAAGGAGACTAGACATCTACCACCCCACTACCACTATCAGATTAGAGCCATTAGGGAGACTAGACATCTACCAGCCCACTACCACTATCAGATTAGAGCCATAAGGGAGACTAGACATCTAGCACCCCACTACCACTATAAGATTAGAGTTATAAAGGAGACTAGACATCTACCAACCCACTACCACTATAAGATTAGAGCCACAAGGGAGACTAGACATCTACCAGCCCACTACAACTATCAGATTAGAGCCACAAGGGAGACTAGACATCTACCAACCCACAACCACTATCAGATTAGAGCCACAAGGGAGACTAGACAACTACCAGCTCACTACCACTATCAGATTAGAGCCATAAAGGAGACTAGACATCTAGCACCCCACTACCACTATAAGATTAGAGTTATAAAGGAGACTAGACATCTACCAACCCACTACCACTATAAGATTAGAGCCACAAGGGAGACTAGACATCTACCAGCCCACTACAACTATCAGATTAGAGGCATAAAGGAGACTAGACATCTACCAGCCCACTACCACTATCAGATTAGAGTCATACGGGATACTAGATATCTACAACCCCACTACCACCATCATATTAGAGCCACAAAGGAGACTAGACATCTACCACATCTACCACTATCAGATTAGAGCCATAAAGGAGACTAGACATCAACCACCACAAAACCACTATCAGATTAGAGCCATAAAGGAGACTAGACATCTACCACCCCACTACCACTATCAGATTAGAGCCATTAGGGAGACTAGACATCTACCAGCCCACTACCACTATCAGATTAGAGCCATAAGGGAGACTAAACATCTAGCACCCCACTACCACTATAAGATTAGAGTTATAAAGGAGACTAGACATCTACCAACCCACTACCACTATAAGATTAGAGCCAAAAGGGAGACTAGACATCTACCAGCCCAATACAACTATCAGATTAGAGCCACAAGGGAGACTAGACATCTACCAACCCACAACCACTATCAGATTAGAGCCACAAGGGAGACTAGACAACTACCAGCTCACTACAACTATCAGATTAGAGGCATAAAGGAGACTAGACATCTACCAGCCCACTACCACTATCAGATTAGAGTCATACGGGATACTAGATATCTACAACCCCACTACCACCATCATATTAGAGCCACAAAGGAGACTAGACATCTACCACATCTACCACTATCAGATTAGAGCCATAAAGGAGACTAGACATCAACCACCACAAAACCACTATCAGATTAGAGCCATAAAGGAGACTAGACATCTACCACCCCACTACCACTATCAGATTAGAGCCATTAGGGAGACTAGACATCTACCAGCCCACTACCACTATCAGATTAGAGCCATAAGGGAGACTAGACATCTAGCACCCCACTACCACTATAAGATTAGAGTTATAAAGGAGACTAGACATCTACCAACCCACTACCACTATAAGATTAGAGCCACAAGGGAGACTAGACATCTACCAGCCCACTACCACTATCAGATTAGAGCCATAAGGGAGACTAGACATCTAGCACCCCACTACCACTATAAGATTAGAGTTATAAAGGAGACTATACATCTACCAACCCACTACCACTATAAGATTAGAGCCAAAAGGGAGAATAGACATCTACCAGCCCACTACAACTATCAGATTAGAGCCACAAGGGAGACTAGACATCTACCAACCCACAACCACTATCAGATTAGAGCCACAAGGGAGACTAGACAACTACCAGCTCACTACAACTATCAGATTAGAGGCATAAAGGAGACTAGACATCTACCAGCCCACTACCACTATCAGATTAGAGTCATACGGGATACTAGATATCTACAACCCCACTACCACCATCATATTAGAGCCACAAAGGAGACTAGACATCTACCACATCTACCACTATCAGATTAGAGCCATAAAGGAGACTAGACATCAACCACCACAAAACCACTATCAGATTAGACCCATAAGGGAGACTAGACATCTAGCACCCCACTACCACTATAAGATTAGAGTTATAAAGGAGACTAGACATCTACCAACCCACTACAACTATCAGATTAGAGCCACAAGGGAGACTAGACATCTACCACCCCACTACCACTATCAGATTAGAGCCATTAGGGAGACTAAACATCTACCAGCCCACTACCACTATCAGATTAGAGCCATAAGGGAGACTAGACATCTAGTACCCCACTACCACTATAAGATTAGAGTTATAAAGGAGACTAGACATCTACCAACCCACTACAACTATCAGATTAGAGCCATTAGGGAGACTAGACATCTACCAGCCCACTACCACTATCAGATTAGAGCCACAAAGGAGACTAGACATCTACCACATCTACCACTATCAGATTAGAGCCATAAAGGAGACTAGACATCAACCACCACAAAACCACTATCAGATTGGAGCCATAAAGGAGACTAGACATCTACCACCCCACTACCACTATCAGATTAGAGCCATTAGGGAGACTAGACATCTACCAGCCCACTACCACTATCAGATTAGAGCCATAAGGGAGACTAGACATCTAGCACCCCACTACCACTATAAGATTAGAGTTATAAAGGAGACTAGACATCTACCAACCCACTACCACTATAAGATTAGAGCCACAAGGGAGACTAGACATCTACCAGCCCACTACAACTATCAGATTAGAGCCACAAGGGAGACTAGACATCTACCAACCCACAACCACTATCAGATTAGAGCCACAAGGGAGACTAGACAACTACCAGCTCACTACCACTATCAGATTAGAGCCATAAAGGAGACTAGACATCTAGTACCCCACTACCACTATAAGATTAGAGTTATAAAGGAGACTAGACATCTACCAACCCACTACCACTATAAGATTAGAGCCACAAGGGAGACTAGACATCTACCAGCCCACTACAACTATCAGATTAGAGGCATAAAGGAGACTAGACATCTACCAGCCCACTACCACTATCAGATTAGAGTCATACGGGATACTAGATATCTACAACCCCACTACCACCATCATATTAGAGCCACAAAGGAGACTAGACATCTACCACATCTACCACTATCAGATTAGAGCCATAAAGGAGACTAGACATCAACCACCACAAAACCACTATCAGATTAGAGCCATAAAGGAGACTAGACATCTACCACCCCACTACCACTATCAGATTAGAGCCATTAGGGAGACTAGACATCTACCAGCCCACTACCACTATCAGATTAGAGCCACAAGGGAGACTAGACAACTACCAGCTCACTACAACTATCAGATTAGAGGCATAAAGGAGACTAGACATCTACCAGCCCACTACCACTATCAGATTAGAGTCATACGGGATACTAGATATCTACAACCCCACTACCACCATCATATTAGAGCCACAAAGGAGACTAGACATCTACCACATCTACCACTATCAGATTAGAGCCATAAAGGAGACTAGACATCAACCACCACAAAACCACTATCAGATTAGACCCATAAGGGAGACTAGACATCTAGCACCCCACTACCACTATAAGATTAGAGTTATAAAGGATACTAGACATCAACCACCCCACTACCACTATCAGATTAGAGCCATTAGGGAGACTAAACATCTACCAGCCCACTACCACTATAAGATTAGAGCCATACGGGAGACTAGACATCTAGTACCCCACTACCACTATAAGATTAGAGTTATAAAGGAGACTAGACATCTACCAACCCACTACCACTATCAGATTAGAGCCATTAGGGAGACTAGACATCTACCAGCCCACTACCACTATCAGATTAGAGCCACAAAGGAGACTAGACATCTACCACATCCACCACTATCAGATTAGAGCCATAAAGGAGACTAGACATCAACCACCACAAAACCACTATCAGATTAGAGCCATAAAGGAGACTAGACATCTACCACCCCACTACCACTATCAGATTAGAGCCTTTAGGGAGACTAGACATCTACCAGCCCACTACCACTATCAGATTAGAGCCATAAGGGAGACTAGACATCTAGCACCCCCCTACCACTATAAGATTAGAGTTATAAAGGAGACTAGACATCTACCAACCCACTACCACTATAAGATTAGAGCCACAAGGGAGACTAGACATCTACCAGCCCACTACAACTATCAGATTAGAGCCACAAGGGAGACTAGACATCTACCAACCCACAACCACTATCAGATTAGAGCCACAAGGGAGACTAGACAACTACCAGCTCACTACCACTATCAGATTAGAGCCATAAAGGAGACTAGACATCTACCAACCCACTACCACTATAAGATTAGAGCCACAAGGGAGACTAGACATCTACCAGCCAACTACAACTATCAGATTAGAGCCACAAGGGAGACTAGACAACTACCAGCTCACTACAACTATCAGATTAGAGGCATATAGGAGACTAGACATCTACCAGCCAACTACAACTATCAGATTAGAGCCACAAGGGAGACTAGACATCTACCAACCCACAACCACTATCAGATTAGAGCCACAAGGGAGACTAGACAACTACCAGCTCACTACAACTATCAGATTAGAGGCATATAGGAGACTAGACATCTACCAGCCCACTACCACTATCAGATTAGAGTCATACGGGATACTAGATATCTACAACCCCACTACCACCATCAAATTAGAGCCACAAAGGAGACTAGACATCTACCACATCTACCACTATCAGATTAGAGCCATAAAGGAGACTAGACATCAACCACCACAAAACCACTATCAGATTAGAGCCATAAAGGAGACTAAACATCTACCAGCCCACTACCACTATCAGATTAGAGCCATAAGGGAGACTAGACATCTAGCACCCCACTACCACTATAAGATTAGAGTTATAAAGGAGACTAGACATCTACCAACCCACTACCACTATAAGATTAGAGCCACAAGGGAGACTAGACATCTACCAGCCCACTACAACTATCAGATTAGAGCCATAAGGGAAGCTAGACATCTACCAACCCACAACCACTATCAGATTGGAGCCACAAGGGAGACTAGACAACTACCAGCTCACTACAACTATCAGATTAGAGGCATAAAGGAGACTAGACATCTACCAGCCCACTACCACTATCAGATTAGAGTCATACGGGATACTAGATATCTACAACCCCACTACCACCATCATAATAGAGCCACAAAGGAGACTAGACATCTACCACATCTACCACTATCAGATTAGAGCCATAAAGGAGACTAGACTTCAACCACCACAAAACCACTATCAGATTAGAGCCATAAAGGAGACTAGACATCTACCACCCCACTACCACTATCAGATTAAAGCCATTAGGGAGACTAGACATCTACCAGCCCACTACCACTATCAGATTAGAGCCATAAGGGAGACTAGACATCTAGCACCCCACTACCACTATAAGATTAGAGTTATAAAGGAGACTAGACATCTACCAACCCACTACCACTATAAGATTAGAGCCACAAGGGAGACTAGACATCTACCAGCCCACTACAACTATCAGATTAGAGCCACAAGGGAGACTAGACATCTACCAACCCACAACCACTATCAGATTAGAGCCACAAGGGAGACTAGGCAACTACCAGCTCACTACCACTATCAGATTAGAGCCATAAAGGAGACTAGACATCTAGCACCCCACTACCACTATAAGATTAGAGTTATAAAGGAGACTAGACATCTACCAACCCACTACCACTATAAGATTAGAGCCACAAGGGAGACTAGACATCTATCAGCCCACTACAACTATCAGATTAGAGCCATTAGGGAGACTAAACATCTACCAGCCCACTACCACTATAAGATTAGAGCCATAAGGGAGACTAGACATCTAGTACCCCACTACCACTATAAGATTAGAGTTATAAAGGAGACTAGACATCTACCAACCCACTACAACTATCAGATTAGAGCCATTAGGGAGACTAGACATCTACCAGCCCACTACCACTATCAGATTAGAGCCACAAAGGAGACTAGACATCTACCACATCCACCACTATCAGATTAGAGCCATAAAGGAGACTAGACATCAACCACCACAAAACCACTATCAGATTAGAGCCATAAAGGAGACTAGACATCTACCACCCCACTACCACTATCAGATTAGAGCCATAAGGGAGACTAGACATCTACCAGCCCACTACCACTATCAGATTAGAGCCATAAGGGAGACTAGACATCTAGCACCCCACTACCACTATAAGATTAGAGTTATAAAGGAGACTAGACATCTACCAACCCACTACCACTATAAGATTAGAGCCACAAGGGAGACTAGACATCTACCAGCCCACTACAACTATCAGATTAGAGCCACAAGGGAGACTAGACATCTACCAACCCACAACCACTATCAGATTAGAGCCACAAGGGAGACTAGACAACTACCAGCTCACTACCACTATCAGATTAGAGCCATAAAGGAGACTAGACATCTAGCACCCCACTACCACTATAAGATTAGAGTTATAAAGGAGACTAGACATCTACCAACCCACTACCACTATAAGATTAGAGCCACAAGGGAGACTAGACATCTACCAGCCCACTACAACTATCAGATTAGAGCCACAAAGGAGACTAGACATCTACCAGCCCACTACCACTATCAGATTAGAGTCATACGGGATACTAGATATCTACAACCCCACTACCACCATCATATTAGAGCCACAAAGGAGACTAGACATCTACCACATCTACCACTATCAGATTAGAGCCATAAAGGAGACTAGACATCAACCACCACAAAACCACTATCAGATTAGAGCCATAAAGGAGACTAGACATCTACCACCCCACTACCACTATCAGATTAGAGCCATTAGGGAGACTAGACATCTACCAGCCCACTACCACTATCAGATTAGAGCCATAAGGGAGACTAGACATCTAGCACCCCACTACCACTATCAGATTAGAGTTATAAAGGAGACTAGACATCTACCAACCCACTACCACTATAAGATTAGAGCCAAAAGGGAGACTAGACATCTACCAGCCCAATACAACTATCAGATTAGAGCCACAAGGGAGACTAGACATCTACCAACCCACAACCACTATCAGATTAGAGCCACAAGGGAGACTAGACAACTACCAGCTCACTACAACTATCAGATTAGAGGCATAAAGGAGACTAGACATCTACCAGCCCACTACCACTATCAGATTAGAGTCATACGGGATACTAGATATCTACAACCCCACTACCACCATCATATTAGAGCCACAAAGGAGACTAGACATCTACCACATCTACCACTATCAGATTAGAGCCATAAAGGAGACTAGACATCAACCACCACAAAACCACTATCAGATTAGACCCATAAGGGAGACTAGACATCTAGCACCCCACTACCACTATAAGATTAGAGTAATAAAGGAGACTAGACATCTACCACCCCACTACCACTATCAGATTAGAGCCATTAGGGAGACTAAACATCTACCAGCCCACTACCACTATCAGATTAGAGCCACAAAGGAGACTAGACATCTACCACATCCACCACTATCAGATTAGAGCCATAAAGGAGACTAGACATCAACCACCACAAAACCACTATCAGATTAGAGCCATAAAGGAGACTAGACATCTACCACCCCACTACCACTATCAGATTAGAGCCTTTAGGGAGACTAGACATCTACCAGCCCACTACCACTATCAGATTAGAGCCATAAGGGAGACTAGACATCTAGCACCCCCCTACCACTATAAGATTAGAGTTATAAAGGAGACTAGACATCTACCAACCCACTACCACTATAAGATTAGAGCCACAAGGGAGACTAGACATCTACCAGCCCACTACAACTATCAGATTAGAGCCACAAGGGAGACTAGACATCTACCAACCCACAACCACTATCAGATTAGAGCCACAAGGGAGACTAGACAACTACCAGCTCACTACCACTATCAGATTAGAGCCATAAAGGAGACTAGACATCTAGCACCCCACTACCACCATAAGATTAGAGTTATAAAGGAGACTAGACATCTACCAACCCACTACCACTATAAGATTAGAGCCACAAGGGAGACTAGACATCTACCAGCCAACTACAACTATCAGATTAGAGCCACAAGGGAGACTAGACATCTACCAACCCACAACCACTATCAGATTAGAGCCACAAGGGAGACTAGACAACTACCAGCTCACTACAACTATCAGATTACAGGCATATAGGAGACTAGACATCTACCAGCCCACTACCACTATCAGATTAGAGTCATACGGGATACTAGATATCTACAACCCCACTACCACCATCAAATTAGAGCCACAAAGGAGACTAGACATCTACCACATCTACCACTATCAGATTAGAGCCATAAAGGAGACTAGACATCAACCACCACAAAACCACTATCAGATTAGAGCCATAAAGGAGACTTGACATCTACCACCCCACTACCACTATCAGATTAGAGCCATTAGGGCGACTAGACATCTACCAGCCCACTACCACTATCAGATTAGAGCCATAAGGGAGACTAGACATCTAGCACCCCACCACCACTATAAGATTAGAGTTATAAAGGAGACTAGACATCTACCAACCCACTACCACTATAAGATTAGAGCCACAAGGGAGACAAGACATCTACCAGCCCACTACAACTATCAGATTAGAGCCACAAGGGAGACTAGACATCTACCAACCCACAACCACTATCAGATTAGAGCCACAAGGGAGACTAGACATCTACCATATCTACCACTATCAGATTAGAGCCATAAAGGAGACTAGACATCAACCACCACAAAACCACTATCAGATTAGAGCCACAAGGGAGTCTAGACATCTACCAGCCCACTACAACTATCAGATTAGAGCCACAAGGGAGACTAGACATCTACCAGCCCACTACCATTATCAGATTAGAGTTATAAAGGAGACTAGACATCTACCAACCCAGTACCACTATCATATTAGAGCCATAAAGGAGACTAGACATCTACCAACCCACTACAACTATCAGATTATAGCCATTAGGGAGACTATACATCTACCAGCCCACTACCACTATCAGATTAGAGTTATAAAGGAGACTAGACATCTACCAGCCCACTACCACTATAAGATTAGAGCCACAAGGGAGACTAGACATCTACCAGCCCACTACAACTATCAGATTAGAGCCACAAGGGAGACTAGACATCTACCAGCCCACTACCACTATCAGATTAGAGTTATAAAGGAGACTAGACATCTACCAACCCACAACCACTATCAGATTAGTGACACAAGCGAGACTAGACATCTACCACCCCACTACCACTATCAGATTAGAGTTATAAAGGAGACTAGACATCTACCAACCCACTACCACTATCAGATTAGAGCCACAAGGGAGACTAGACATCTACCAGCCCACTACAACTATCAGATTAGAGCCACAAGGGAGACTAGACATCTACCAACCCACAACCACTATCAGATTAGAGCCACAAGGGAGACTAGACAACTACCAGCTCACTACAACTATCAGATTAGAGGCATATAGGAGACTAGACATCTACCAGCCCACTACCACTATCAGATTAGAGTCATACGGGATACTAGATATCTACAACCCCACTACCACCATCATAATAGAGCCACAAAGGAGACTAGACATCTACCACATCTACCACTATCAGATTAGAGCCATAAAGGAGACTAGACTTCAACCACCACAAAACCACTATCAGATTAGAGCCATAAAGGAGACTAGACATCTACCACCCACTACCACTATCAGATTAGAGCCATTAGGGAGACTAGACATCTACCAGCCCACTACCACTATCAGATTAGAGCCATAAGGGAGACTAGACATCTAGCACCCCACTACCACTATAAGATTAGAGTTATAAAGGAGACTAGACATCTACCAACCCACTACCACTATAAGATTAGAGCCACAAGGGAGACTAGACATCTACCAGCCCACTACAACTATCAGATTAGAGTCATAAAGGAGACTAAACATCTACCAGCCCACTACCACTATCAGATTAGAGCCATAAAGGAGACTAGACATCTAGCACCCCACTACCACTATAAGATTAGAGTTATAAAGGAGACTAGACATCTACCAACCCACTACCACTATAAGATTAGAGCCACAAGGGAGACTAGACATCTACCAGCCCACTACCACTATAAGATTAGAGCCACAAGGGAGACTAGACATCTAGCACCCCACCACCACTATAAGATTAGAGTTATAAAGGAGACTAGACATCTACCAACCCACTACCACTATAAGATTAGAGCCACAAGGGAGACTAGACATCTACCAGCCCACTACCATTATCAGATTAGAGTTATAAAGGAGACTAGACATCTACCAACCCAGTACCACTATCATATTAGAGCCATAAAGGAGACTAGACATCTACCAGCCCACTACCACTATCAGATTAGAGCCATAAGGGAGACTAGACATCTACCAGCCCACTAACACTATCAGATTAGAGTTATAAAGGAGACTAGACATCTACCAGCCCACTACCACTATAAGATTAGAGCCACAAGGGAGACTAGACATCTACCAGCCCACTACAACTATCAGATTAGAGCCACAAGGGAGACTAGACATCTACCAGCCCACTACCACTATCAGATTAGAGTTATAAAGGAGACTAGACATCTACCAACCCACAACCACTATCAGATTAGTGACACAAGCGAGACTAGACATCTACCACCACAAAACCACTATCAGATTAGAGCCATAAAGGAGACTAGACATCTACCAGCCCACTACCACTATCAGATTAGAGCCATAAGGGAGACTAGACATCTGGCACCCCACTACCACTATAAGATTAGAGTTATAAAGGAGACTAGACATCTACCAACCCACTACCACTATAAGATTAGAGCCACAAGGGAGACTAGACATCTACCAGCCCACTACAACTATCAGATTAGAGCCACAAGGGAGACTAGACATCTACCAACCCACAACCACTATCAGATTAGAGCCACAAGGGAGACTAGGCAACTACCAGCTCACTACCACTATCAGATTAGAGCCATAAAGGAGACTAGACATCTAGCACCCCACTACCACTATAAGATTAGAGTTATAAAGGAGACTAGACATCTACCAACCCACTACCACTATAAGATTAGAGCCACAAGGGAGACTAGACATCTACCAGCCCACTACAACTATCAGATTAGAGCCACAAGGGAGACTAGACATCTACCAACCCACATCCACTATCAGATTAGAGCCACAAGGGAGACTAGACAACTACCAGCTCACTACAACTATCAGATTAGAGGCATATAGGAGACTAGACATCTACCAGCCCACTACCACTATCAGATTAGAGTCATACGGGATACTAGATATCTACAACCCCACTACCACCATCAAATTAGAGCCACAAAGGAGACTAGACATCTACCACATCTACCACTATCAGATTAGAGCCATAAAGGAGACTAGACATCAACCACCACAAAACCACTATCAGATTAGAGCCATAAAGGAGACTAAACATCTACCAGCCCACTACCACTATCAGATTAGAGCCATAAAGGAGACTAGACATCTAGCACCCCACTACCACTATAAGATTAGAGTTATAAAGGAGACTAGACATCTACCAACCCACTACCACTATAAGATTAGAGCCACAAGGGAGACTAGACATCTACCAGCCCACTACAACTATCAGATTAGAGCCATAAGGGAAGCTAGACATCTACCAACCCACAACCACTATCAGATTAGAGCCACAAAGGAGACTAGACAACTACCAGCTCACTACAACTATCAGATTAGAGGCATAAAGGAGACTAGACATCTACCAGCCCACTACCACTATCAGATTAGAGTCATACGGGATACTAGATATATACAACCCCACTACCACCATCATATTAGAGCCACAAAGGAGACTAGACATCTACCACATCTACCACTATCAGATTAGAGCCATAAAGGAGACTAGACATCAACCACCACAAAACCACTATCAGATTAGAGCCATAAAGGAGACTTGACATCTACCACCCCACTACCACTATCAGATTAGTGCCATTAGGGAGACTAGACATCTACCAGCCCACTACCACTATCAGATTAGAGCCATAAGGGAGACTAGACATCTAGCACCCCACCACCACTATAAGATTAGAGTTATAAAGGAGACTAGACATCTACCAACCCACTACCACTATAAGATTAGAGCCACAAGGGAGACTAGACATCTACCAGCCCACTACAACTATCAGATTAGAGCCACAAGGGAGACTAGACATCTACCAACCCACAACCACTATCAGATTAGAGCCACAAGGGAGACTAGACATCTACCATATCTACCACTATCAGATTAGAGCCATAAAGGAGACTAGACATCAACCACCACAAAACCACTATCAGATTAGAGCCACAAGGGAGACTAGACATCTACCAGCCCACTACAACTATCAGATTAGAGCCACAAGGGAGACTAGACATCTACCAGCCCACTACCATTATCAGATTAGAGTTATAAAGGAGACTAGACATCTACCAACCCAGTACCACTATCATATTAGAGCCATAAAGGAGACTAGACATCTACCAACCCACTACAACTATCAGATTATAGCCATTAGGGAGACTAGACATCTACCAGCCCACTACCACTATCAGATTAGAGTTATAAAGGAGACTAGACATCTACCAGCCCACTACCACTATAAGATTAGAGCCACAAGGGAGACTAGACATCTACCAGCCCACTACAACTATCAGATTAGAGCCACAAGGGAGACTAGACATCTACCAGCCCACTACCACTATCAGATTAGAGTTATAAAGGAGACTAGACATCTACCAACCCACAACCACTATCAGATTAGTGACACAAGCGAGACTAGACATCTACCACCACAAAACCACTATCAGATTAGAGCCATAAAGGAGACTAGACATCTACCACCCCACTACCACTATCAGATTAGAGCCATTAGGGAGACTAGACATCTACCAGCCCACTACCACTATCAGATTAGAGCCATAAGGGAGACTAGACATCTGGCACCCCACTACCACTATAAGATTAGAGTTATAAAGGAGACTAGACATCTACCAACCCACTACCACTATAAGATTAGAGCCACAAGGGAGACTAGACATCTACCAGCCCACTACAACTATCAGATTAGAGCCACAAGGGAGACTAGACATCTACCAACCCACAACCACTATCAGATTAGAGCCACAAGGGAGACTAGGCAACTACCAGCTCACTACCACTATCAGATTAGAGCCATAAAGGAGACTAGACATCTAGCACCCCACTACCACTATAAGATTAGAGTTATAAAGGAGACTAGACATCTACCAACCCACTACCACTATAAGATTAGAGCCACAAGGGAGACTAGACATCTACCAGCCCACTACAACTATCAGATTAGAGCCACAAGGGAGACTAGACATCTACCAACCCACATCCACTATCAGATTAGAGCCACAAGGGAGACTAGACAACTACCAGCTCACTACAACTATCAGATTAGAGGCATATAGGAGACTAGACATCTACCAGCCCACTACCACTATCAGATTAGAGTCATACGGGATACTAGATATCTACAACCCCACTACCACCATCAAATTAGAGCCACAAAGGAGACTAGACATCTACCACATCTACCACTATCAGATTAGAGCCATAAAGGAGACTAGACATCAACCACCACAAAACCACTATCAGATTAGAGCCATAAAGGAGACTAAACATCTACCAGCCCACTACCACTATCAGATTAGAGCCATAAAGGAGACTAGACATCTAGCACCCCACTACCACTATAAGATTAGAGTTATAAAGGAGACTAGACATCTACCAACCCACTACCACTATAAGATTAGAGCCACAAGGGAGACTAGACATCTACCAGCCCACTACAACTATCAGATTAGAGCCATAAGGGAAGCTAGACATCTACCAACCCACAACCACTATCAGATTAGAGCCACAAAGGAGACTAGACAACTACCAGCTCACTACAACTATCAGATTAGAGGCATAAAGGAGACTAGACATCTACCAGCCCACTACCACTATCAGATTAGAGTCATACGGGATACTAGATATATACAACCCCACTACCACCATCATATTAGAGCCACAAAGGAGACTAGACATCTACCACATCTACCACTATCAGATTAGAGCCATAAAGGAGACTAGACATCAACCACCACAAAACCACTATCAGATTAGAGCCATAAAGGAGACTTGACATCTACCACCCCACTACCACTATCAGATTAGTGCCATTAGGGAGACTAGACATCTACCAGCCCACTACCACTATCAGATTAGAGCCATAAGGGAGACTAGACATCTAGCACCCCACCACCACTATAAGATTAGAGTTATAAAGGAGACTAGACATCTACCAACCCACTACCACTATAAGATTAGAGCCACAAGGGAGACTAGACATCTACCAGCCCACTACAACTATCAGATTAGAGCCACAAGGGAGACTAGACATCTACCATATCTACCACTATCAGATTAGAGCCATAAAGGAGACTAGACATCAACCACCACAAAACCACTATCAGATTAGAGCCACAAGGGAGACTAGACATCTACCAGCCCACTACAACTATCAGATTAGAGCCACAAGGGAGACTAGACATCTACCAGCCCACTACCATTATCAGATTAGAGTTATAAAGGAGACTAGACATCTACCAACCCAGTACCACTATCATATTAGAGCCATAAAGGAGACTAGACATCTACCAACCCACTACAACTATCAGATTATAGCCATTAGGGAGACTAGACATCTACCAGCCCACTACCACTATCAGATTAGAGTTATAAAGGAGACTAGACATCTACCAGCCCACTACCACTATAAGATTAGAGCCACAAGGGAGACTAGACATCTACCAGCCCACTACAACTATCAGATTAGAGCCACAAGGGAGACTAGACATCTACCAGCCCACTACCACTATCAGATTAGAGTTATAAAGGAGACTAGACATCTACCAACCCACAACCACTATCAGATTAGTGACACAAGCGAGACTAGACATCTACCAGCCCACTACCACTATCAGATTAGAGTCATACGGGATACTAGATATCTACAACCCCACTACCACCATCATATTAGAGCCACAAAGGAGACTAGACATCTACCACATCTACCACTATCAGATTAGAACCATAAAGGAGACTAGACATCAACCACCACAAAACCACTATCAGATTAGAGCCATAAAGGAGACTAGACATCTACCACCCCACTACCACTATCAGATTAGAGCCATTAGGGAGACTAGACATCTACCAGCCCACTACCACTATCAGATTAGAGCCATAAGGGAGACTAGACATCTAGCACCCCACTACCACTATAAGATTAGAGTTATAAAGGAGACTAGACATCTACCAACCCACTACCACTATAAGATTAGAGCTACAAGGGAGACTAGACATCTACCAGCCCACTACAACTATCAGATTAGAGCCATAAGGGAGACTAGACATCTACCAACCCACTACCACTATCAGATTAGAGCCATAAGGGAGACTAGACATCTACCAGCCCACTACCACTATCAGATTAGAGTCATACGGGATACTAGATATCTACAACCCCACTACCACCATCATATTAGAGCCACAAAGGAGACTAGACATCTACCACATCTACCACTATCAGATTAGAGCCATAAAGGAGACTAGACATCAACCACCACAAAACCACTATCAGATTAGAGCCATAAAGGAGACTTGACATCTACCACCCCACTACCACTATCAGATTAGAGCCATTAGGGAGACTAGACATCTACCAGCCCACTACCACTATCAGATTAGAGCCATAACGGAGAATAGACATCTAGCACCCCACCACCACTATAAGATTAGAGTTATAAAGGAGACTAGACATCGACCAGCCCACTACAACTATCAGATTAGAGCCACAAGGGAGACTAGACATCTACCAACCCACAACCACTATCAGATTAGAGCCACAAGGGAGACTATACATCTACCATATCTACCACTATCAGATTAGAGCCATAAAGGAGACTAGACATCAACCACCACAAAACCACTATCAGATTAGAGCCACAAGGGAGACTAGACATCTACCAGCCCACTACAACTATCAGATTAGAGCCACAAGGGAGACTAGACATCTACCAGCCCACTACCATTATCAAATTAGAGTTATAAAGGAGACTAGACATCTACCAACCCAGTACCACTATCATATTAGAGCCATAAAGGAGACTAGACATCTACCAACCCACTACAACTATCAGATTATAGCCATTAGGGAGACTATACATCTACCAGCCCACTACCACTATCAGATTAGAGTTATAAAGGAGACTAGACATCTACCAGCCCACTACCACTATAAGATTAGAGCCACAAGGGAGACTAGACATCTACCAGCCCACTACAACTATCAGATTAGAGCCACAAGGGAGACTAGACATCTACCAGCCCACTACCACTATCAGATTAGAGTTATAAAGGAGACTAGACATCTACCAACCCACAACCACTATCAGATTAGTGACACAAGCGAGACTAGACATCTACCACCCCACTACCACTATCAGATTAGAGTTATAAAGGAGACTAGACATCTACCAACCCACTACCACTATAAGATTAGAGCCACAAGGGAGACTAGACATCTACCAGCCCACTACAACTATCAGATTAGAGCCACAAGGGAGACTAGACATCTACCAACCCACAACCACTATCAGATTAGAGCCACAAGGGAGACTAGACATCTACCAGCTCACTACAACTATCAGATTAGAGGCATAAAGGAGACTAGACATCTACCAGCCCACTACCACTATCAGATTAGAGTCATACGGGATACTAGATATCTACAACCCCACTACCACCATCATAATAGAGCCACAAAGGAGACTAGACATCTACCACATCTACCACTATCAGATTAGAGCCATAAAGGAGACTAGACTTCAACCACCACAAAACCACTATCAGATTAGAGCCATAAAGGAGACTAGACATCTACCACCCACTACCACTATCAGATTAGAGCCATTAGGGAGACTAGACATCTACCAGCCCACTACCACTATCAGATTAGAGCCATAAGGGAGACTAGACATCTAGCACCCCACTACCACTATAAGATTAGAGTTATAAAGGAGACTAGACATCTACCAACCCACTACCACTATAAGATTAGAGCCACAAGGGAGACTAGACATCTACCAGCCCACTACAACTATCAGATTAGAGCCATAAAGGAGACTAAACATCTACCAGCCCACTACCACTATCAGATTAGAGCCATAAAGGAGACTAGACATCTAGCACCCCACTACCACTATAAGATTAGAGTTATAAAGGAGACTAGACATCTACCAACCCACTACCACTATAAGATTAGAGCCACAAGGGAGACTAGACATCTACCAACCCACTACCACTATAAGATTAGAGCCACAAGGGAGACTAGACATCTAGCACCCCACCACCACTATAAGATTAGAGCCATAAAGGAGACTAGACATCTACCAACCCACTACCACTATAAGATTAGAGCCACAAGGGAGACTAGACATCTACCAGCCCACTACCATTATCAGATTAGAGTTATAAAGGAGACTAGACATCTACCAACCCAGTACCACTATCATATTAGAGCCATAAAGGAGACTAGACATCTACCAACCCACTACAACTATCAGATTATAGCCATTAGGGAGACTAGACATCTACCAGCCCACTAACACTATCAGATTAGAGTTATAAAGGAGACTAGACATCTACCAGCCCACTACCACTATAAGATTAGAGCCACAAGGGAGACTAGACATCTACCAGCCCACTACAACTATCAGATTAGAGCCACAAGGGAGACTAGACATCTACCAGCCCACTACCACTATCAGATTAGAGTTATAAAGGAGACTAGACATCTACCAACCCACAACCACTATCAGATTAGTGACACAAGCGAGACTAGACATCTACCACCACAAAACCACTATCAGATTAGAGCCATAAAGGAGACTAGACATCTACCACCCCACTACCACTATCAGATTAGAGCCATAAGGGAGACTAGACATCTGGCACCCCACTACCACTATAAGATTAGAGTTATAAAGGAGACTAGACATCTACCAACCCACTACCACTATAAGATTAGAGCCACAAGGGAGACTAGACATCTACCAGCCCACTACAACTATCAGATTAGAGCCACAAGGGAGACTAGACATCTACCAACCCACAACCACTATCAGATTAGAGCCACAAGGGAGACTAGGCAACTACCAGCTCACTACCACTATCAGATTAGAGCCATAAAGGAGACTAGACATCTAGCACCCCACTACCACTATAAGATTAGAGTTATAAAGGAGACTAGACATCTACCAACCCACTACCACTATAAGATTAGAGCCACAAGGGAGACTAGACATCTACCAGCCCACTACAACTATCAGATTAGAGCCACAAGGGAGACTAGACATCTACCAACCCACATCCACTATCAGATTAGAGCCACAAGGGAGACTAGACAACTACCAGCTCACTACAACTATCAGATTAGAGGCATATAGGAGACTAGACATCTACCAGCCCACTACCACTATCAGATTAGAGTCATACGGGATACTAGATATCTACAACCCCACTACCACCATCAAATTAGAGCCACAAAGGAGACTAGACATCTACCACATCTACCACTATCAGATTAGAGCCATAAAGGAGACTAGACATCAACCACCACAAAACCACTATCAGATTAGAGCCATAAAGGAGACTAAACATCTACCAGCCCACTACCACTATCAGATTAGAGCCATAAAGGAGACTAGACATCTAGCACCCCACTACCACTATAAGATTAGAGTTATAAAGGAGACTAGACATCTACCAACCCACTACCACTATAAGATTAGAGCCACAAGGGAGACTAGACATCTACCAGCCCACTACAACTATCAGATTAGAGCCATAAGGGAAGCTAGACATCTACCAACCCACAACCACTATCAGATTAGAGCCACAAAGGAGACTAGACAACTACCAGCTCACTACAACTATCAGATTAGAGGCATAAAGGAGACTAGACATCTACCAGCCCACTACCACTATCAGATTAGAGTCATACGGGATACTAGATATATACAACCCCACTACCACCATCATATTAGAGCCACAAAGGAGACTAGACATCTACCACATCTACCACTATCAGATTAGAGCCATAAAGGAGACTAGACATCAACCACCACAAAACCACTATCAGATTAGAGCCATAAAGGAGACTTGACATCTACCACCCCACTACCACTATCAGATTAGTGCCATTAGGGAGACTAGACATCTACCAGCCCACTACCACTATCAGATTAGAGCCATAAGGGAGACTAGACATCTAGCACCCCACCACCACTATAAGATTAGAGTTATAAAGGAGACTAGACATCTACCAACCCACTACCACTATAAGATTAGAGCCACAAGGGAGACTAGACATCTACCAGCCCACTACAACTATCAGATTAGAGCCACAAGGGAGACTAGACATCTACCAACCCACAACCACTATCAGATTAGAGCCACAAGGGAGACTAGACATCTACCATATCTACCACTATCAGATTAGAGCCATAAAGGAGACTAGACATCAACCACCACAAAACCACTATCAGATTAGAGCCACAAGGGAGACTAGACATCTACCAGCCCACTACAACTATCAGATTAGAGCCACAAGGGAGACTAGACATCTACCAGCCCACTACCATTATCAGATTAGAGTTATAAAGGAGACTAGACATCTACCAACCCAGTACCACTATCATATTAGAGCCATAAAGGAGACTAGACATCTACCAACCCACTACAACTATCAGATTATAGCCATTAGGGAGACTAGACATCTACCAGCCCACTACCACTATCAGATTAGAGTTATAAAGGAGACTAGACATCTACCAGCCCACTACCACTATAAGATTAGAGCCACAAGGGAGACTAGACATCTACCAGCCCACTACAACTATCAGATTAGAGCCACAAGGGAGACTAGACATCTACCAGCCCACTACCACTATCAGATTAGAGTTATAAAGGAGACTAGACATCTACCAACCCACAACCACTATCAGATTAGTGACACAAGCGAGACTAGACATCTACCACCACAAAACCACTATCAGATTAGAGCCATAAAGGAGACTAGACATCTACCACCCCACTACCACTATCAGATTAGAGCCATTAGGGAGACTAGACATCTACCAGCCCACTACCACTATCAGATTAGAGCCATAAGGGAGACTAGACATCTGGCACCCCACTACCACTATAAGATTAGAGTTATAAAGGAGACTAGACATCTACCAACCCACTACCACTATAAGATTAGAGCCACAAGGGAGACTAGACATCTACCAGCCCACTACAACTATCAGATTAGAGCCACAAGGGAGACTAGACATCTACCAACCCACAACCACTATCAGATTAGAGCCACAAGGGAGACTAGGCAACTACCAGCTCACTACCACTATCAGATTAGAGCCATAAAGGAGACTAGACATCTAGCACCCCACTACCACTATAAGATTAGAGTTATAAAGGAGACTAGACATCTACCAACCCACTACCACTATAAGATTAGAGCCACAAGGGAGACTAGACATCTACCAGCCCACTACAACTATCAGATTAGAGCCACAAGGGAGACTAGACATCTACCAACCCACATCCACTATCAGATTAGAGCCACAAGGGAGACTAGACAACTACCAGCTCACTACAACTATCAGATTAGAGGCATATAGGAGACTAGACATCTACCAGCCCACTACCACTATCAGATTAGAGTCATACGGGATACTAGATATCTACAACCCCACTACCACCATCAAATTAGAGCCACAAAGGAGACTAGACATCTACCACATCTACCACTATCAGATTAGAGCCATAAAGGAGACTAGACATCAACCACCACAAAACCACTATCAGATTAGAGCCATAAAGGAGACTAAACATCTACCAGCCCACTACCACTATCAGATTAGAGCCATAAAGGAGACTAGACATCTAGCACCCCACTACCACTATAAGATTAGAGTTATAAAGGAGACTAGACATCTACCAACCCACTACCACTATAAGATTAGAGCCACAAGGGAGACTAGACATCTACCAGCCCACTACAACTATCAGATTAGAGCCATAAGGGAAGCTAGACATCTACCAACCCACAACCACTATCAGATTAGAGCCACAAAGGAGACTAGACAACTACCAGCTCACTACAACTATCAGATTAGAGGCATAAAGGAGACTAGACATCTACCAGCCCACTACCACTATCAGATTAGAGTCATACGGGATACTAGATATATACAACCCCACTACCACCATCATATTAGAGCCACAAAGGAGACTAGACATCTACCACATCTACCACTATCAGATTAGAGCCATAAAGGAGACTAGACATCAACCACCACAAAACCACTATCAGATTAGAGCCATAAAGGAGACTTGACATCTACCACCCCACTACCACTATCAGATTAGTGCCATTAGGGAGACTAGACATCTACCAGCCCACTACCACTATCAGATTAGAGCCATAAGGGAGACTAGACATCTAGCACCCCACCACCACTATAAGATTAGAGTTATAAAGGAGACTAGACATCTACCAACCCACTACCACTATAAGATTAGAGCCACAAGGGAGACTAGACATCTACCAGCCCACTACAACTATCAGATTAGAGCCACAAGGGAGACTAGACATCTACCATATCTACCACTATCAGATTAGAGCCATAAAGGAGACTAGACATCAACCACCACAAAACCACTATCAGATTAGAGCCACAAGGGAGACTAGACATCTACCAGCCCACTACAACTATCAGATTAGAGCCACAAGGGAGACTAGACATCTACCAGCCCACTACCATTATCAGATTAGAGTTATAAAGGAGACTAGACATCTACCAACCCAGTACCACTATCATATTAGAGCCATAAAGGAGACTAGACATCTACCAACCCACTACAACTATCAGATTATAGCCATTAGGGAGACTAGACATCTACCAGCCCACTACCACTATCAGATTAGAGTTATAAAGGAGACTAGACATCTACCAGCCCACTACCACTATAAGATTAGAGCCACAAGGGAGACTAGACATCTACCAGCCCACTACAACTATCAGATTAGAGCCACAAGGGAGACTAGACATCTACCAGCCCACTACCACTATCAGATTAGAGTTATAAAGGAGACTAGACATCTACCAACCCACAACCACTATCAGATTAGTGACACAAGGGAGACTAGACATCTACCAGCCCACTACCACTATCAGATTAGAGTCATACGGGATACTAGATATCTACAACCCCACTACCACCATCATATTAGAGCCACAAAGGAGACTAGACATCTACCACATCTACCACTATCAGATTAGAACCATAAAGGAGACTAGACATCAACCACCACAAAACCACTATCAGATTAGAGCCATAAAGGAGACTAGACATCTACCACCCCACTACCACTATCAGATTAGAGCCATTAGGGAGACTAGACATCTACCAGCCCACTACCACTATCAGATTAGAGCCATAAGGGAGACTAGACATCTAGCACCCCACTACCACTATAAGATTAGAGTTATAAAGGAGACTAGACATCTACCAACCCACTACCACTATAAGATTAGAGCTACAAGGGAGACTAGACATCTACCAGCCCACTACAACTATCAGATTAGAGCCATAAAGGAGACTAGACATCTTCCAACCCACTACCACTATCAGATTAGAGCCATAAGGGAGACTAGACATCTAGCACCCCACTACCACTATCAGATTAGAGTCATACGGGATACTAGATATCTACAACCCCACTACCACCATCATATTAGAGCCACAAAGGAGACTAGACATCTACCACATCTACCACTATCAGATTAGAGCCATAAAGGAGACTAGACATCAACCACCACAAAACCACTATCAGATTAGAGCCATAAAGGAGACTTGACATCTACCACCCCACTACCACTATCAGATTAGAGCCATTAGGGAGACTAGACATCTACCAGCCCACTACCACTATCAGATTAGAGCCATAACGGAGAATAGACATCTAGCACCCCACCACCACTATAAGATTAGAGTTATAAAGGAGACTAGACATCGACCAGCCCACTACAACTATCAGATTAGAGCCACAAGGGAGACTAGACATCTACCAACCCACAACCACTATCAGATTAGAGCCACAAGGGAGACTATACATCTACCATATCTACCACTATCAGATTAGAGCCATAAAGGAGACTAGACATCAACCACCACAAAACCACTATCAGATTAGAGCCACAAGGGAGACTAGACATCTACCAGCCCACTACAACTATCAGATTAGAGCCACAAGGGAGACTAGACATCTACCAGCCCACTACCATTATCAAATTAGAGTTATAAAGGAGACTAGACATCTACCAACCCAGTACCACTATCAGATTAGAGCCATAAAGGAGACTAGACATCTACCAACCCACTACAACTATCAGATTATAGCCATTAGGGAGACTAGACATCTACCAGCCCACTACCACTATCAGATTAGAGTTATAAAGGAGACTAGACATCTACCAGCCCACTACCACTATAAGATTAGAGCCACAAGGGAGACTAGACATCTACCAACCCACAACCACTATCAGATTAGTGACACAAGCGAGACTAGACATCTACCACCCCACAACCACTATCAGATTAGAGTTATAAAGGAGACTAGACATCTACCAGCCCACTACCACTATCAGATTAGAGTCATACGGGATACTAGAAATCTACAACCCCACTACCACCATCATATTAGAGCCACAAAGGAGACTAGACATCTACCACATCTACCACTATCAGATTAGAGCCATAAAGGAGACTAGACATCAACCACCACAAAACTACTATCAGATTAGAGCCATAAAGGAGACTAGACATCTACCACCCCACTACCACTAACAGATTAGAGTTATAAAGGAGACTAGACATCTACCAACCCACTACCACTATAAGATTAGAGCCACAAGGGAGACTAGACATCTACCAGCCCACTACAACTATCAGATTAGAGCCATAAAGGAGACTAGACATCTACCAACCCACTACCACTATCAGATTAGAGCCATAAGAAAGACTAGACATCTAGCACCCCACTACCACTATCAGATTAGAGTTGTAAAGGAGACTAGACATCTACCAACCCACTACCACTATAAGATTAGAGCCACAAGGCAGACTAGACATCTACCAGCCCACTACAACTATCAGATTAGAGCCACAAGGGAGACTAGACATCTACCAGCCCACTACCACTATCAGATTAGAGCCACAAGGGAGACTAGACATCTACCAGCTCACTACAACTATCAGATTAGAGCCACAAGGGAGACTAGACATCGACCACCTCACTACCACTATAAGATTAGAGCCATAAGGGAGACTAGAAATCTACCAACCCACTACCACTATCAGATTAGAGCCATAAGGGAGACTAGACATCTACCAACCCACAACCACTATCAGATTAGAGTTATAAAGGAGACTAGAAATCAACCACCACAAAACCACTATCAGATTAGAGCCATAAAGAAGACTAGACATCTACCACCCCACTACAACTATCAGATTAGAGCCATTAGGGAGACTAGACATCTACCAGCCCACTACCACTATCAGATTAGAGTTATAAAGGAGACTAGACATCTACCAACCCACAACCACTGTCAGATTAGAGCCATTAGGGAGACTAGACATCTACCAACCCACAACCACTATCAGATTAGTGACACAAGCGAGACTAGACATCTACCACCCCACTACCACTATCAGATTAGAGTTATAAAGGAGACTAGACATCTACCAGCCCACTACCACTATAAGATTAGAGCCACAAGGGAGACTAGACATCTACCAACCCACAACCACAATCAGATTAGAGCCATAAGGGATACTAGATATCTACAACCCCACTACCACCATCATATTAGAGCCACAAAGGAGACTAGACATCTACCATATCTACCACTATCAGATTAGAGCCATAAAGGAGACTAGACATCAACCACCACAAAACCATTATCAGATTAGAGCCATAAAGAAGACTAGACATCTACCACCCCAGTACAACTATCAGATTAGAGCCATAAGGGAGACTAGACATCTAGCACCCCACTACCACTATCAGATTAGAGCCATAAGGGAGACTAGACATCTAGCACCCCACTACCACTATCAGATTAGAGCCATAAGGGAGACTAGACATCTAGAACCCCACTACCACTATCAGATTAGAGCCATAAGGGAGACTAGACATCTAGCACCCCACTACCACTATCAGATTAGAGCTATTAGGGAGACTAGACATCTACCAGCCCACTACCACTATCAGATTAGAGTTATAAAGGCGACTAGACATCTACCACCCCACTACCACTATCAGATTAGAGTCATAAGGGATACTAGATATCTACAACCCCACTACCACCATCATATTAGAGCCACAAAGGAGACTAGACATCTACCACATCTACCACTATCAGATTAGAGCCATAAAGGAGACTAGACATCAACCACCACAAAACCACTATGAGATTAGAGCCATAAAGGAGACTAGACATCTAGCACCCCACTACCACTATCAGATTAGAGTTATAAAGCAGACTAGACATCTACCAACCCACTACAACTATCAGATTAGAGCCACAAGGGAGACTAGACATCTACCAGGCCACTACCATTATCAAATTAGAGTTATAAAGGAGACTAGACATCTACCAACCCAGTACCACTATCAGATTAGAGCCATAAAGGAGACTAGACATCTACCAACCCACTACAACTATCAGATTATAGCCATTAGGGAGACTAGACATCTACCAGCCCACTACCACTATCAGATTAGAGTTATAAAGGAGACTAGACATCTACCAGCCCACTACCACTATAAGATTAGAGCCACAAGGGAGACTAGACATCTACCAACCCACAACCACTATCAGATTAGTGACACAAGCGAGACTAGACATCTACCACCCCACAACCACTATCAGATTAGAGTTATAAAGGAGACTAGACATCTACCAGCCCACTACCACTATCAGATTAGAGTCATACGGGATACTAGAAATCTACAACCCCACTACCACCATCATATTAGAGCCACAAAGGAGACTAGACATCTACCACATCTACCACTATCAGATTAGAGCCATAAAGGAGACTAGACATCAACCACCACAAAACCACTATCAGATTAGAGCCATAAAGGAGACTAGACATCTACCACCCCACTACCACTATCAGATTAGAGTTATAAAGGAGACTAGACATCTACCACCCCACTACCACTATAAGATTAGAGCCACAAGGGAGACTAGACATCTACCAGCCCACTACAACTATCAGATTAGAGCCATAAAGGAGACTAGACATCTACCAACCCACTACCACTATCAGATTAGAGCCATAAGAAAGACTAGACATCTAGCACCCCACTACCACTATCAGATTAGAGTTGTAAAGGAGACTAGACATCTACCAACCCACTACCACTATAAGATTAGAGCCACAAGGCAGACTAGACATCTACCAGCCCACTACAACTATCAGATTAGAGCCACAAGGGAGACTAGACATCTACCAGCCCACTACCACTATCAGATTAGAGCCACAAGGGAGACTAGACATCTACCAGCTCACTACAACTATCAGATTAGAGCCACAAGGGAGACTAGACATCGACCACCTCACTACCACTATAAGATTAGAGCCATAAGGGAGACTAGAAATCTACCAACCCACTACCACTATCAGATTAGAGCCATAAGGGAGACTAGACATCTACCAACCCACAACCACTATCAGATTAGAGTTATAAAGGAGACTAGAAATCAACCACCACAAAACCACTATCAGATTAGAGCCATAAAGAAGACTAGACATCTACCACCCCACTACAACTATCAGATTAGAGCCATTAGGGAGACTAGACATCTACCAGCCCACTACCACTATCAGATTAGAGTTATAAAGGAGACTAGACGTCTACCAACCCACAACCACTGTCAGATTAGAGCCATTAGGGAGACTAGACATCTACCAACCCACAACCACTATCAGATTAGTGACACAAGCGAGACTAGACATCTACCACCCCACTACCACTATCAGATTAGAGTTATAAAGGAGACTAGACATCTACCAGCCCACTACCACTATAAGATTAGAGCCACAAGGGAGACTAGACATCTACCAACCCACAACCACAATCAGATTAGAGCCATAAGGGATACTAGATATCTACAACCCCACTACCACCATCATATTAGAGCCACAAAGGAGACTAGACATCTACCATATCTACCACTATCAGATTAGAGCCATAAAGGAGACTAGACATCAACCACCACAAAACCATTATCAGATTAGAGCCATAAAGAAGACTAGACATCTACCAGCCCACTACAACTATCAGATTAGAGCCATAAGGGAGACTAGACATCTAGCACCCCACTACCACTATCAGATTAGAGCCATAAGGGAGACTAGACATCTAGCACCCCACTACCACTATCAGATTAGAGCCATAAGGGAGACTAGACATCTAGCACCCCACTACCACTATCAGATTAGAGCCATAAGGGAGACTAGACATCTAGCACCCCACTACCACTATCAGATTAGAGCCATTAGGGAGACTAGACATCTACCAGCCCACTACCACTATCAGATTAGAGTTATAAAGGCGACTAGACATCTACCACCCCACTACCACTATCAGATTAGAGTCATAAGGGATACTAGATATCTACAACCCCACTACCACCATCATATTAGAGCCACAAAGGAGACTAGACATCTACCACATCTACCACTATCAGATTAGAGCCATAAAGGAGACTAGACATCAACCACCACAAAACCACTATGAGATTAGAGCCATAAAGGAGACTAGACATCTAGCACCCCACTACCACTATCAGATTAGAGTTATAAAGCAGACTAGACATCTACCAACCCACTACAACTATCAGATTAGAGCCACAAGGGAGACTAGACATCTACCAACCCACAACCACTATCAGATTAGACCCACAAGGGAGACTAGACATCTACCAGCCCACTACCACTATCAGATTAGAGTCATAAGGGATACTAGACATCTACAACCCCACTACCACCATCATATTAGAGCCACAAAGGAGACTAGACATCTACCATATCTACCACTATCAGATTAGAGCCATAAAGGAGACTAGACATCTACCACCCCACTACCACTATCAGATTAGAGTTATAAAGGAGACTAGACATCTACCAGCCCACTACCACTATCAGATTAGAGTCATATATTTTTATTTATTTATACATATATTTGTTTGCCTTCACCTCCCTTATCTCACCTCACTTGCTCACATTGTATATAGACTTATTTTTTTTCACTGTATTATTGACTATATGTTTGTTTTACTCCATGTGTAACTATGTGTTGTTGTATGTGTCGAACTGCTTTGCTTTATCTTGGCCAGGTCGCAATTGTAAATGAGAACGTGTTCTCAATTTGCCTACCTGGTTAAATAAAGGTTAAATAAAAATAAAAAATAAATAAATAAGGGATACTAGATATCTACAACCCCACTACCACTATAAGATTAGAGCCACAAGGGAGACTAGACATCTACCAACCCACAACCACTATCAGATTAGTGACACAAGCGAGACTAGACATCTACCACCCCACAACCACTATCAGATTAGAGTTATAAAGGAGACTAGACATCTACCAGCCCACTACCACTATCAGATTAGAGTCATACGGGATACTAGAAATCTACAACCCCACTACCACCATCATATTAGAGCCACAAAGGAGACTAGACATCTACCACATCTACCACTATCAGATTAGAGCCATAAAGGAGACTAGACATCAACCACCACAAAACTACTATCAGATTAGAGCCATAAAGGAGACTAGACATCTACCACCCCACTACCACTAACAGATTAGAGCCATTAGGGAGACTAGACATCTACCAGCCCACTACCACTATCAGATTAGAGCCATAAGGGAGACTAGACATCTAGCACCCCACTACCACTATAAGATTAGAGTTATAAAGGAGACTAGACATCTACCAACCCACTACCACTATAAGATTAGAGCCACAAGGGAGACTAGACATCTACCAGCCCACTACAACTATCAGATTAGAGCCATAAAGGAGACTAGACATCTACCAACCCACTACCACTATCAGATTAGAGCCATAAGAAAGACTAGACATCTAGCACCCCACTACCACTATCAGATTAGAGTTGTAAAGGAGACTAGACATCTACCAACCCACTACCACTATAAGATTAGAGCCACAAGGCAGACTAGACATCTACCAGCCCACTACAACTATCAGATTAGAGCCACAAGGGAGACTAGACATCTACCAGCCCACTACCACTATCAGATTAGAGCCACAAGGGAGACTAGACATCTACCAGCTCACTACAACTATCAGATTAGAGCCACAAGGGAGACTAGACATCGACCACCTCACTACCACTATAAGATTAGAGCCATAAGGGAAACTAGAAATCTACCAACCCACTACCACTATCAGATTAGAGCCATAAGGGAGACTAGACATCTACCAACCCACAACCACTATCAGATTAGAGTTATAAAGGAGACTAGAAATCAACCACCACAAAACCACTATCAGATTAGAGCCATAAAGAAGACTAGACATCTACCACCCCACTACAACTATCAGATTAGAGCCATTAGGGAGACTAGACATCTACCAGCCCACTACCTCTATCAGATTAGAGTTATAAAGGAGACTAGACATCTACCAACCCACAACCACTGTCAGATTAGAGCCATTAGGGAGACTAGACATCTACCAACCCACTACCACTATCAGATTAGTGCCACAAGCGAGACTAGACATCTACAACCCCACTACCACCATCATATTAGAGCCACAAAGGAGACTAGACATCTACCACATCTACCACTATCAGATTAGAGCCATAAAGGAGACTAGACATCAACCACCACAAAACTACTATCAGATTAGAGCCATAAAGGAGACTAGACATCTACCACCCCACTACCACTAACAGATTAGAGCCATTAGGGAGACTAGACATCTACCAGCCCACTACCACTATCAGATTAGAGCCATAAGGGAGACTAGACATCTAGCACCCCACTACCACTATAAGATTAGAGTTATAAAGGAGACTAGACATCTACCAACCCACTACCACTATAAGATTAGAGCCACAAGGGAGACTAGACATCTACCAGCCCACTACAACTATCAGATTAGAGCCATAAAGGAGACTAGACATCTACCAACCCACTACCACTATAAGATTAGAGCCACAAGGGAGACTAGACATCTACCAGCCCACTACAACTATCAGATTAGAGCCATAAAGGAGACTAGACATCTACCAGCCCACTACCACTATCAGATTAGAGCCACAAGGGAGACTAGACATCTACCAGCTCACTACAACTATCAGATTAGAGCCACAAGGGAGACTAGACATCGACCACCTCACTACCACTATAAGATTAGAGCCATAAGGGAAACTAGAAATCTACCAACCCTCTACCACTATCAGATTAGAGCCATAAGGGAGACTAGACATCTACCAACCCACAACCACTATCAGATTAGAGTTATAAAGGAGACTAGAAATCAACCACCACAAAACCACTATCAGATTAGAGCCATAAAGAAGACTAGACATCTACCACCCCACTACAACTATCAGATTAGAGCCATTAGGGAGACTAGACATCTACCAGCCCACTACCTCTATCAGATTAGAGTTATAAAGGAGACTAGACATCTACCAACCCACAACCACTGTCAGATTAGAGCCATTAGGGAGACTAGACATCTACCAACCCACAACCACTATCAGATTAGTGACACAAGCGAGACTAGACATCTACAACCCCACTACCACCATCATATTAGAGCCACAAAGGAGACTAGACATCTACCACATCTACCACTATCAGATTAGAGCCATAAAGGAGACTAGACATCAACCACCACAAAACTACTATCAGATTAGAGCCATAAAGGAGACTAGACATCTACCACCCCACTACCACTAACAGATTAGAGCCATTAGGGAGACTAGACATCTACCAGCCCACTACCACTATCAGATTAGAGCCATACGGGAGACTAGACATCTAGCACCCCACTACCACTATAAGATTAGAGTTATAAAGGAGACTAGACATCTACCAACCCACTACCACTATAAGATTAGAGCCACAAGGGAGACTAGACATCTACCAGCCCACTACAACTATCAGATTAGAGCCATAAAGGAGACTAGACATCTACCAACCCACTACCACTATCAGATTAGAGCCATAAGAAAGACTAGACATCTAGCAACCCACTACCACTATAAGATTAGAGCCACAAGGGAGACTAGACATCTACCAGCCCACTACAACTATCAGATTAGAGCCACAAGGGAGACTAGACATCTACCAGCCCACTACAACTATCAGATTAGAGCCACAAGGGAGACTAGACATCTACCAGCCCACTACCACTATCAGATTAGAGCCACAAGGGAGACTAGACATCTACCAGCTCACTACAACTATCAGATTAGAGCCACAAGGGAGACTAGACATCGACCACCTCACTACCACTATAAGATTAGAGCCATAAGGGAGACTAGAAATCTACCAACCCACTACCACTATCAGATTAGAGCCATAAGGGAGACTAGACATCTACCAACCCACAACCACTATCAGATTAGAGTTATAAAGGAGACTAGAAATCAACCACCACAAAACCACTATCAGATTAGAGCCATAAAGAAGACTAGACATCTACCACCCCACTACAACTATCAGATTAGAGCCATTAGGGAGACTAGACATCTACCAGCACACTACCTCTATCAGATTAGAGTTATAAAGGAGACTAGACATCTACCAACCCACAACCACTGTCAGATTAGAGCCATTAGGGAGACTAGACATCTACCAACCCACAACCACTATCAGATTAGTGACACAAGCGAGACTAGACATCTACCACCCCACTACCACTATCAGATTAGAGTTATAAAGGAGACTAGACATCTACCAGCCCACTACCACTATAAGATTAGAGCCACAAGGGAGACTAGACATCTACCAACCCACAACCACAATCAGATTAGAGCCATAAGGGATACTAGATATCTACAACCCCACTACCACCATCATATTAGAGCCACAAAGGAGACTAGACATCTACCATATCTACCACTATCAGATTAGAGCCATAAAGGAGACTAGACATCAACCACCACAAAACCACTATCAGATTAGAGCCATAAAGGAGACTAGACATCTACCACCCCACTACCACTATCAGATTAGAGCCATAAGGGAGACTAGACATCTAGCACCCCACTACCACTATCAGATTAGAGCCATAAGGGAGACTAGACATCTAGCACCCCACTACCACTATCAGATTAGAGCCATAAGGGAGACTAGACATCTAGCACCCCACTACCACTATCAGATTAGAGCCATAAGGGAGACTAGACATCTAGCACCCCACTACCACTATCAGATTAGAGCTATTAGGGAGACTAGACATCTACCAGCCCACTACCACTATCAGATTAGAGTTATAAAGGCGACTAGACATCTACCACCCCACTACCACTATCAGATTAGAGTCATAAGGGATACTAGATATCTACAACCCCACTACCACCATCATATTAGAGCCACAAAGGAGACTAGACATCTACCACATCTACCACTATCAGATTAGAGCCATAAAGGAGACTAGACATCAACCACCACAAAACCACTATGAGATTAGAGCCATAAAGGAGACTAGACATCTAGCACCCCACTACCACTATCAGATTAGAGTTATAAAGCAGACTAGACATCTACCAACCCACAACCACTATCAGATTAGACCCACAAGGGAGACTAGACATCTACCAGCCCACTACCACTATCAGATTAGAGTCATAAGGGATACTAGACATCTACAACCCCACTACCACCATCATATTAGAGCCACAAAGGAGACTAGACATCTACCATATCTACCACTATCAGATTAGAGCCATAAAGGAGACTAGACATCTACCACCCCACTACCACTATCAGATTAGAGTTATAAAGGAGACTAGACATCTACCAGCCCACTACCACTATCAGATTAGAGTCATAAGGGATACTAGATATCTACAACCCCACTACCACCATCATATTAGAGCCACAAAGGAGACAAGACATCTACCATATCTACCACTATCAGATTAGAGCCATAAAGAAGACTAGACATCTACCACCCCACTACAACTATCAGATTAGAGCCATAAGGGAGACTAGACATCTAGCACCCCACTACCACTATCAGATTAGAGCCATAAGGGAGACTAGACATCTAGCACCCCACTACCACTATCAGATTAGAGCCATAAGGAAGACTAGACATCTAGCACCCCACTACCACTATCAGATTAGAGCCATTAGGGAGACTAGACATCTACCAGCCCACTACCACTATCAGATTAGAGCCACAAGGGAGACTAGACATCGACATCCTCACTACCACTATAAGATTAGAGCCATAAGGGAGATTATAAATCTACCAACCCACTACCACTATCAGATTAGAGCCATAAGGGAGACTAGATATCTACGACCCCATTACCACCATCATATTAGAGCCACAAAGGAGACTAGAGATCTACCATATCTACCACTATCAGATTAGAGCCATAAAGGAGACTAGACTTCAACCACCAAAATACCACTATCAGATTAGAGCCATAAAGAAGACTAGACATCTACCATATCTACCACTATCAGATTAGAGCCATAAAGGAGACTAGACTTCAACCACCCCACTACCACTATCAGATTAGAGCCATTAGGGAGACTAGACATCTACCAGCCCAATACCACTATCAGATTAGAGCCATAAGGGAGACTAGATATCTACGACCCCACTACCACCATCATATTAGAGCCACAAAGGAGACTAGACATCTACCATATCTACCACTATCAGATTAGAGCCATAAAGGAGACTAGACATCAACCACCCCACTACCACTATCAGATTAGAGCCATTAGGGAGACTAGACATCTACCAGCCCAATACCACTATCAGATTAGAGCCATAAGGGAGACTAGACATCTAGCACCCCACTACCACTATCAGATTAGAGCCATAAGGGAGACTAGACATCGACCACCCCACTACCACTATCAGATTAGAGTTATAAAGGAGACTAGACATCTGCCAACCCACAACCACTATCAGATTAGTGACACAAGCGAGACTAGACATCTACCACCCCACTACCACTATCAGATTAGAGTTATAAAGGAGACTAGACATCTACCAGCCCACTACCACTATCAGATTAGAGTCATAAGGGATACTAGATATCTACAACCCCACTACCACCATCATATTAGAGCCACAAAGGAGAATAGACATCTACCATATCTACCACTATCAGATTAGAGCCATAAAGGAGACTAGACATCTACCACCCCACTACCACTATCAGATTAGAGTTATAAAGGAGACTAGACATCTACCAGCCCACTACCACTATCAGATTAGAGTCATAAGGGATACTAGATATCTACAACCCCACTACCACCATCATATTAGAGCCACAAAGGAGACAAGACATCTACCATATCTACCACTATCAGATTAGAGCCATAAAGAAGACTAGACATCTACCACCCCACTACAACTATCAGATTAGAGCCATAAGGGAGACTAGACATCTAGCACCCCACTACCACTATCAGATTAGAGCCATAAGGGAGACTAAACATCTAGCACCCCACTACCACTATCAGATTAGAGCCGTAAGGGAGACTAGACATCTAGCACCCCACTACCACTATCAGATTAGAGCCATTAGGGAGACTAGACATCTACCAGCCCACTACCACTATCAGATTAGAGCCATAAGGGAGACTAGACATCTAGCACCCCACTACCCCTATCAGATTAGAGCCATAAGGGAGACTAGACATCTACCAACCCACTACCACTATCAGATTAGAGCCACAAAGGAGACTAGCCATCTACCACATCTACCACTATCAGATTAGAGTCATAAAGGAGACTAGACATCAACCACAACAAAACCACTATCAGATTAGAGACACAAGGGAGACTAGATATCAACGACCCGACTACCACTATAAGATTAGAGCCATAAGGGAGACTAGAAATCTACCAACCCACTACCACAATCAGATTAGAGCCATAAGGGAGACTAGATATCTACGACCCCACTACCACCATCATATTAGAGCCACAAAGGAGACTAGACATCTACCACCACAAAACCACTATCAGATTAGAGACACAAGGGAGACTAGACATCTACCACCCCACTACCACTATCAGATTAGAGTTATAAAGGAGACTAGACACCGACCACCCCACTACCACTATCAGTTTAGAGCCATAAAGGAGACTAGACATCTCCTTTATGGAGATGTCTAGCCATAAAGGAGACTAGACATCAACCACAACAAAACCACTATCAGATTTGAGACACAAGGGAGACTAGACATCTACCAGCCCACTACAACTATCAGATTAGAGCCACAAGGGAGACTAGACATCTACCAACCCACAACCACTATCAGATTAGAGCCACAAGGGAGACTAGACATCTACCACTACCACTATCACCAACCCACTACCACTATCAAATTAGAGCCATAACGGAGACTAGACATCTACCAACCCACTACCACTATCAGATTATAGCCACAAAGGAGACTAGACATCTACCACATCTACCACTATCAGATTAGAGCCATAAAGAAGACTAGACATCAACCTAAACAAAACCACTATCAGATTAGAGACACAAGGGAGACTAGATATCAACGACCCCATTACCACTATAAGATTAGAGCCATAAGGGAGACTAGAAATCTACCAACCCACTACCACAATCAGATTAGAGCCATAAGGGAGACTAGATATCTACGACCCCACTACCACCATCATATTAGAGCCACAAAGGAGACTAGACATCTACCATATCCACCACTATCAGATTAGAGCCATAAAGGAGACTAGACATCAACCACCACAAAACCACTATCAGATTAAGGACACAAGGGAGCCTAGACATCTACCACCCCACTACCACTATCAGATTAGAGTTATAAAGGAGACTAGACATCTACCAACCCACTACCACTATCAGATTAGAGCCACAAGGGAGACTAGACATCTACCAGCCCACTACACCTATCAGATTAGAGCCACAAGGGAGACTAGACATCGACCACCTCACTACAACTATCAGATTAGAGCCACAAGGGAGACTAGACATCTACCAACCCACAACCACTATCAGATTAGAGCCACAAGGGAGACTAGACATCTACCAGCCCACTACCACTATCAAATTAGAGCCATAACGGAGACTAGACATCTACCAACCCACTACCACTATCAGATTAGAGCCACAAAGGAGACTAGACATCTACCACATCTACCACTATCAGATTAGAGCCACAAGGGAGACTAGACATCTACCAGCCCACTACACCTATCAGATTAGAGCCACAAGGGAGACTAGACATCGACCACCTCACTACCACTATAAGATTAGAGCCCTAAGGGAGACTTGAAATCTACCACCCCACTACCACTATCAGATTAGAGTTATAAAGGAGACTAGATATCTACCACCCCACTACCACTATCAGATTAGAGTTATAAAGGAGACTAGACATCGACCACCCCACTAACACTATCAGATTAGAGCCATAAAGGAGACTAGACATCGACCACTCCACTACCACTATCAGATTAGAGTTATAAAGGAGACTAGACATCTACCAACCCACAACCACTATCAGATTAGAGCCATTAGGGAGACTAGACATCTACCAGCCCACTACCACTCTCAGATTAGAGTTATAAAGGAGACTAGACATCTACCAGCCCACTACCACTATAAGATTAGAGCCACAAGGGAGACTAGACATCTACCAACCCACAACAACAATCAGATTAGAGCCACAAGGGAGACTAGACATCTACCAGCTCACTACAACTGTACGATTAGAGCCATAAGGGAGACTAGACATCTACCAGCCCACTACCACTATCAGATTAGATCCATAAGGGAGACTAGATATCTACGACCCCACTACCACCATCAAATTAGAGCCACAAAGGAGACTAGACATCTACCATATCTACCACTATCAGATTAGAGCCATAAAGGAGACTAGACATCAACCACCACAAAACCACTATCAGATTAGAGCCATAAAGAAGACTAGACATCTACCACCCCACTTCCACTATCAGATTAGAGCCATTAGGGAGACTAGACATCTACCAGCCCACTACCACTATCAGATTAGAGCCATTAGGGAGACTAGACATCTAGCACCCCACTACCACTATCAGATTAGAGCCATAAGGGAGACTAGAAATCTACCAACCCACTACCACAATCAGATTAGAGCCATAAGGGAGACTAGATATCTACGACCCCACTACCACCATCATATTAGAGCCACAAAGGAGACTAGACATCTACCATATCTACCACTATCAGATTAGAGCCATAAAGGAGACTAGACATCAACCACCACAAAACCACTATCAGATTAGAGACACAAGGGAGACTAGACATCTACCACCCCACTACCACTATAAGATTAGAGCCACAAGGGAGACTAGACATCTACCAGCCAACTACCACTATAAGATTAGAGCCACAAGGGAGACTAGACATCTACCAGCCAACTACCACTATCAGATTAGAGTTATAAAGGAGACTAGACATCAACCAACCCACAACCACTATCAGATTAGAGCCACAAGGGAGACTAGACATCTACCAGCCCACTACCACTATCAGATTAGAGTTATAAAGGCGACTAGACATCTACCACCCCACTACCACTATCAGATTAGAGTCATAATGGATACTAGATATCTACAACCCCACTACCACCATCATATTAGAGCCACAAGGGAGACTAGACATCGACCACCTCACTACCACTATAAGATTAGAGCCATAAGGGAGATTATAAATCTACCAACCCACTACCACTATCAGATTAGAGCCATAAGGGAGACTAGATATCTACGACCCCACTACCACCATCATATTAGAGCCACAAAGGAGACTAGACATCTACCATATCTACCACTATCAGATTAGAGCCATAAAGGAGACTAGACTTCAACCACCACAATACCACTATCAGATTAGAGCCATAAAGAAGACTAGACATCTACCATATCTACCACTATCAGATTAGAGCCATAAAGGAGACTAGACTTCAACCACCCCACTACCACTATCAGATTAGCGCCATTAGGGAGACTAGACATCTACCAGCCCAATACCACTATCAGATTAGAGCCATAAGGGAGAGTAGATATCTACGACCCCACTACCACCATCATATTAGAGCCACAAAGGAGACTAGACATCTACCATATCTACCACTATCAGATTAGAGCCATAAAGGAGACTAGACTTCAACCACCCCACTACCACTATCAGATTAGAGCCATTAGGGAGACTAGACATCTACCAGCCCAATACCACTATCAGATTAGAGCCATAAGGGAGACTAGACATCTAGCACCCCACTACCACTATCAGATTAGAGCCATAAGGGAGACTAGACATCGACCACCCCACTACCACTATCAGATTAGAGTTATAAAGGAGACTAGACATCTGCCAACCCACAACCACTATCAGATTAGTGACACAAGCGAGACTAGACATCTACCACCCCACTACCACTATCAGATTAGAGTTATAAAGGAGACTAGACATCTACCAGCCCACTACCACTATCAGATTAGAGTCATAAGGGATACTAGATATCTACAACCCCACTACCACCATCATATTAGAGCCACAAAGGAGACTAGACATCTACCATATCTACCACTATCAGATTAGAGCCATAAAGGAGACTAGACATCTACCACCCCACTACCACTATCAGATTAGAGTTATAAAGGAGACTAGACATCTACCAGCCCACTACCACTATCAGATTAGAGTCATAAGGGATACTAGATATCTACAACCCCACTACCACCATCATATTAGAGCCACAAAGGAGACAAGACATCTACCATATCTACCACTATCAGATTAGAGCCATAAAAAAGACTAGACATCTACCACCCCACTACAACTATCAGATTAGAGCCATAAGGGAGACTAGACATCTAGCACCCCACTACCACTATCAGATTAGAGCCATAAGGGAGACTAAACATCTAGCACCCCACTACCACTATCAGATTAGAGCCGTAAGGGAGACTAGACATCTAGCACCCCACTACCACTATCAGATTAGAGCCATTAGGGAGACTAGACATCTACCAGCCCACTACCACTATCAGATTAGAGCCATAAGGGAGACTAGACATCTAGCACCCCACTACCCCTATCAGATTAGAGCCATAAGGGAGACTAGACATCTACCAGCCCACTACCACTATCAGATTAGAGCCATAAAGGAGACTAGACATCTACCAACCCACTACCACTATCAGATTAGAGCCACAAAGGAGACTAGCCATCTACCACATCTACCACTATCAGATTAGAGTCATAAAGGAGACTATACATCAACCACAACAAAACCACTATCAGATTAGAGACACAAGGGAGACTAGATATCAACGACCCGACTACCACTATAAGATTAGAGCCATAAGGGAGACTAGAAATCTACCAACCCACTACGACAATCAGATTAGAGCCATAAGGGAGACTAGATATCTACGACCCCACTACCACCATCATATTAGAGCCACAAAGGAGACTAGACATCTACCACCACAAAACCACTATCAGATTAGAGACACAAGGGAGACTAGACATCTACCACCCCACTACCACTATCAGATTAGAGTTATAAAGGAGACTAGACACCGACCACCCCACTACCACTATCAGTTTAGAGCCATAAAGGAGACTAGACATCGACCACCCCACTAGCACTATCAGATTAGAGCCACAAAGGTGACTAGATATCTACCACATCTACCACTATCAGATTAGAGCCATAAAGGAGACTAGACATCAACCACAACAAAACCACTATCAGATTTGAGACACAAGGGAGACTAGACATCTACCAGCCCACTACAACTATCAGATTAGAGCCACAAGGGAGACTAGACATCTACCAACCCACAACCACTATCAGATTAGAGCCACAAGGGAGACTAGACATCTACCAGCCCACTACCACTATCAAATTAGAGCCATAACGGAGACTAGACATCTACCAACCCACTACCACTATCAGATTATAGCCACAAAGGAGACTAGACATCTACCACATCTACCACTATCAGATTAGAGCCATAAAGAAGACTAGACATCAACCTAAACAAAACCACTATCAGATTAGAGACACAAGGGAGACTAGATATCAACGACCCCACTACCACTATAAGATTAGAGCCATAAGGGAGACTAGAAATCTACCAACCCACTACCACAATCAGATTAGAGCCATAAGGGAGACTAGATATCTACGACCCCACTACCACCATCATATTAGAGCCACAAAGGAGACTAGACATCTACCATATCTACCACTATCAGATTAGAGCCATAAAGGAGACTAGACATCAACCACCACAAAACCACTATCAGATTAAGGACACAAGGGAGCCTAGACATCTACCACCCCACTACCACTATCAGATTAGAGCCATAAAGGAGACTAGACATCTACCAACCCACTACCACTATCAGATTAGAGCCACAAGGGAGACTAGACATCTACCAGCCCACTACACCTATCAGATTAGAGCCACAAGGGAGACTAGACATCGACCACCTCACTACAACTATCAGATTAGAGCCACAAGGGAGACTAGACATCTACCAACCCACAACCACTATCAGATTAGAGCCACAAGGGAGACTAGACATCTACCAGCCCACTACCACTATCAAATTAGAGCCATAACGGAGACTAGACATCTACCAACCCACTACCACTATCAGATTAGAGCCACAAAGGAGACTAGACATCTACCACATCTACCACTATCAGATTAGAGCCACAAGGGAGACTAGACATCTACCAGCCCACTACACCTATCAGATTAGAGCCACAAGGGAGACTAGACATCGACCACCTCACTACCACTATAAGATTAGAGCCCTAAGGGAGACTTGAAATCTAGCAACCCACTACCACTATCAGATTAGAGCCATAAGGGAGACTAGATATCTACGACCCCACTACCGCCATGATATTAGAGCCATAAAGGAGACTAGACATCAACCACCACAAAACCACTATCAGATTAGAGACACAAGGGAGTCTACATATCTACCACCCCACTACCACTATCAGATTAGAGTTATAAAGGAGACTAGACATCGACCACCCCACTACCACTATCAGATTAGAGCCATAAAGGAGACTAGACATCGACCACCCCACTACCACTATCAGATTAGAGTTATAAAGGAGACTAGACATCTACCAACCCACAACCACTATCAGATTAGAGCCATTAGGGAGACTAGACATCTACCAGCCCACTACCACTCTCAGATTAGAGTTATAAAGGAGACTAGACATCTACCAGCCCACTACCACTATAAGATTAGAGCCACAAGGGAGACTAGACATCTACCAACCCACAACCACAATCAGATTAGAGCCACAAGGGAGACTAGACATCTACCAGCTCACTACAACTGTACGATTAGAGCCATAAGGGAGACTAGACATCTACCAGCCCACTACCACTATCAGATTAGATCCATAAGGGAGACTAGATATCTACGACCCCACTACCACCATCAAATTAGAGCCACAAAGGAGACTAGACATCTACCATATCTACCACTATCAGATTAGAGCCATAAAGGAGACTAGACATCAACCACCACAAAACCACTATCAGATTAGAGCCATAAAGAAGACTAGACATCTACCACCCCACTTCCACTATCAGATTAGAGCCATTAGGGAGACTAGACATCTACCAGCCCACTACCACTATCAGATTAGAGCCATTAGGGAGACTAGACATCTACCACCCCACTACCACTATCAGATTAGAGCCATAAGGGAGACTAGAAATCTACCAACCCACTACCACAATCAGATTAGAGCCATAAGGGAGACTAGATATCTACGACCCCACTACCACCATCATATTAGAGCCACAAAGGAGACTAGACATCTACCATATCTACCACTATCAGATTAGAGCCATAAAGGAGACTAGACATCAACCACCACAAAACCACTATCAGATTAGAGACACAAGGGAGACTAGACATCTACCACCCCACTACCACTATAAGATTAGAGCCACAAGGGAGACTAGACATCTACCAGCCAACTACCACTATAAGATTAGAGCCACAAGGGAGACTAGACATCTACCAGCCAACTACCACTATCAGATTAGAGTTATAAAGGAGACTAGACATCAACCAACCCACAACCACTATCAGATTAGAGCCACAAGGGAGACTAGACATCTACCAGCCCACTACCACTATCAGATTAGAGTTATAAAGGCGACTAGACATCTACCACCCCACTACCACCATCAGATTAGAGCCACAAAGGAGACTAGACATCTACCACACCTACCACTATCAGATTAGAGCCATAAAGGAGACTAGACATCAACCACCACAAAACCACTATCAGATTAGAGCCATAAAGGAGACTAGACATCTACCAGCCAACTACCACTATCAGATTAGAGCCACAAGGCAGACTAGACATCTACCAGCCCACTACAACTATCAGATTAGAGCCACAAGGGAGACTAGACATCGACCACCTCACTACCACTATAAGATTAGAGCCATAAGGGAGACTAGAAATCTACCAACCCACTACCACTATCAGATTAGAGCCATAAGGGAGACTAGATATCTGCGACCCCACTACCACCATCATATTAGAGCCACAAAGGAGACTAGACATCTACCATATCTACCACTATCAGATTAGAGCCATAAAGGAGACTAGATATCAACCACCACAATACCACTATCAGATTAGAGCCATAAAGAAGACTAGACATCTACCACCCCACTACCACTATCAGATTAGAGCCATTAGGGAGACTAGACATCTACCAGTCCACTACCACTATCAGATTAGAGCCATAAGGGAGACTAGACATCTAGCACCCCACTACCACTATCAGATTAGAGCCACAAGGGAGACTAGACATCTACCAGCTCACTACAACTGTACGATTAGAGCCATAAGGGAGACTAGACATCTACCAGCCCACTACCACTATCAGATTAGATCCATAAGGGAGACTAGATATCTACGACCCCACTACCACCATCATATTAGAGCCACAAAGGAGACTAGACATCTACCATATCTACCACTATCAGATTAGAGCCATAAAGGAGACTAGACATCAACCACCACAAAACCACTATCAGATTAGAGACACAAGGGAGACATCTACCACCCCACTACCACTATAAGATTAGAGCCACAAGGGAGACTAGACATCTACCAGCCAACTACCACTATAAGATTAGAGCCACAAGGGAGACTAGACATCTACCAGCCAACTACCACTATCAGATTAGAGTTATAAAGGAGACTAGACATCAACCAACCCACAACCACTATCAGATTAGAGCCACAAGGGAGACTAGACATCTACCAGCCCACTACCACTATCAGATTAGAGTTATAAAGGTGACTAGACATCTACCACCCCACTACCACTATCAGATTAGAGTCATAAGGGATACTAGATATCTACAACCCCACTACCACCATCATATTAGAGCCACAAAGGAGACTAGACATCTACCACACCTACCACTATCAGATTAGAGCCATAAAGGAGACTAGACATCAACCACCACAAAACCACTATCAGATTAGAGCCATAAAGGAGACTAGACATCTACCAGCCAACTACCACTATCAGATTAGAGTCATAAGGGATACTAGATATCTACAACCCCACTACCACCATCATATTAGAGCCACAAAGGAGACTAGACATCTACCACATCTACCACTATCAGATTAGAGCCATAAAGGAGACTAGACATCAACCACCACAAAACCACTATCAGATTAGAGCCAAAGATTAGAGCCAACTACCACTATAAGCCACAAGGCAGACTAGACATCTACCAGCCCACTACAACTATCAGATTAGAGCCACAAGGGAGACTAGACATCGACCACCTCACTACCACTATAAGATTAGAGCCATAAGGGAGACTAGAAATCTACCAACCCACTACCACTATCAGATTAGAGCCATAAGGGAGACTAGATATCTACGACCCCACTACCACCATCATATTAGAGCCACAAAGGAGACTAGACATCTACCATATCTACCACTATCAGATTAGAGCCATAAAGGAGACTAGACATCAACCACCACAATACCACTATCAGATTAGAGCCATAAAGAAGACAAGACATCTACCACCCCACTACCACTATCAGATTAGAGCAATTAGGGAGACTAGACATCTACCAGCCCACTACCACTATCAGATTAGAGCCATAAGGGAGACTAGACATCTACCAGCTCACTACAACTGTACGATTAGAGCCATAAGGGAGACTAGACATCTACCAGCCCACTACCACTATCAGATTAGATCCATAAGGGAGACTAGATATCTACGACCCCACTACCACCATCATATTAGAGCCACAAAGGAGACGAGACATCTACCATATCTACCACTATCAGATTAGAGCCATAAAGGAGACTAGACATCAACCACCACAAAACCACTATCAGATTAGAGCCATAAAGAAGACTAGACATCTACCACCCCACTACCACTATCAGATTAGAGCCATTAGGGAGACTAGACATCTACCAGCCCACTACCACTATCAGATTAGAGCCATTAGGGAGACTAGACATCTACCAGCCCACTACCACTATGAGATTAGAGCCATAAGGGAGACTAGACATCTACCATATCTACCACTATCAGATTAGAGCCATAAAGGAGACTAGATATCAACCACCACAATACCACTATCAGATTAGAGCCATAAAGAAGACTAGACATCTACCACCCCACTACCACTATCAGATTAGAGCCATTAGGGAGACTAGACATCTACCAGCCCACTACCACTATCAGATTAGAGCCATAAGGGAGTCTAGACATCTAGCACCCCACTACCACTATCAGATTAGAGCCACAAGGGAGACTAGACATCTACCAGCCCACTACCACTATCAGATTAGAGCCATAAGGGAGACTAGACATCTACCACCCCACTACCACTATAGATTAGAGCCATAAGGGAGACTAGACATCTACCAGCCAACTACCACTATCAGATTAGAGTTATAAAGGGGACTAGACATCTACCACCCCACTACCACTATCAGATTAGAGTCATAAGGGATACTAGATATCTACAACCCCACTACCACCATCATATTAGAGCCACAAAGGAGACTAGACATCTACCACATCTACCACTATCAGATTAGAGCCATAAAGGAGACTAGACATCAACCACCACAAAACCACTATCAGATTAGAGCCATAAAGGAGACTAGACATCTACCAGCCAACTACCACTATCAGATTAGAGCCATAAGGGAGACTAGACATCTAGCATCCCACTACCACTATAAGATTAGAGCCACAAGGCAGACTAGACATCTACCAGCCCACTACAACTATCAGATTAGAGCCACAAGGGAGACTAGACATCTACCAACCCACTACCACTATCAGATTAGAGCCACAAGGGAGACTAGACATCTACCAGCTCACTACAACTATCAGATTAGAGCCACAAGGGAGACTAGACATCGACCACCTCACTACCACTATAAGATTAGAGCCATAAGGGAGACTAGAAATCTACCAACCCACTACCACTATCAGATTAGAGCCATAAGGGAGACTAGATATCTGCGACCCCACTACCACCATCAGATTAGAGCCATAAAGGAGACTAGACATCAACCACCACAATACCACTATCAGATTAGAGACATAAAGAAGACTAGACATCTACCACCCCACTACCACTATCAGATTAGAGCCATTAGGGAGACTAGACATCTACCAGCCCACTACCACTATCAGATTAGAGCCATAAGGGAGACTAGACATCTAGCACCCCACTACCACTATCAGATTAGAGCCATAAGGGAGACTAGACATCGACCACCCCACTACCACTATCAGATTAGAGTTATAAAGGAGACTAGACATCTACCAACCCACAACCACTATCAGATTAGAGCCATTAGGGAGACTAGACATCTACCAGCCCACTACCACTATCAGATTAGAGTTATAAAGGAGACTAGACATCTACCAACCCACTACCACTATCAGATTAGAGTTATAAAGGAGACTAGACATCTACCAGCCCACAACCACTATCAGATTAGAGTCATAAGGGATACTAGATATCTACAACCCCACTACCACCATCATATTAGAGCCACAAAGGAGACTAGACATCTACCACATCTACCACTATCAGATTAGAGCCATAAAGGAGACTAGACATCAACCACCACAAAACCACTATCAGATTAGAGCCATAAGGGAGACTAGACATCTAGCACCCCACTACCACTATCAGATTAGAGCCACAAGGGAGACTAGACATCTACCAGCTCACTACAACTGTACGATTAGAGCCATAAGGGAGTAGGACATCTACCAGCCCACTACCACTATCAGATTAGATCCATAAGGGAGACTAGATATCTACGACCCCACTACCAACATCATATTAGAGCCACAAAGGAGACTAGACATCTACCATATCTACCACTATCAGAATAGAGCCATAAAGGAGACTAGACATCAACCACCACAAAACCACTATCAGATTAGAGCCATAAAGAAGACTAGACATCTACCACCCCACTACCACTATCAGATTAGAGCCATTAGGGAGACTAGACATCTACCAGCCCACTACCACTATCAGATTAGAGCCATTAGGGAGACTAGACATCTACCAGCCCACTACCACTATGAGATTAGAGCCATAAGGGAGACTAGACATCTAGCACCCCACTACCACTATCAGATTAGAGCCACAAGGGAGACTAGACATCTACCAGCTCACTACAACTGTACGATTAGAGCCATAAGGGAGACTAGACATCTACCAGCCCACTACCACTATCAGATTAGATCCATAAGGGAGACTAGATATCTACGACCCCACTACCAACATCATATTAGAGCCACAAAGGAGACTAGACATCTACCATATCTACCACTATCAGAATAGAGCCATAAAGGAGACTAGACATCAACCACCACAAAACCACTATCAAATTAGAGCCATAAAGAAGACTAGACATCTACCACCCCACTACCACTATCAGATTAGAGCCATTAGGGAGACTAGACATCTACCAGCCCACTACCACTATCAGATTAGAGCCATTAGGGAGACTAGACATCTACCAGCCCACTACCACTATGAGATTAGAGCCATAAGGGAGACTAGACATCTAGCACCCCACTACCACTATCAGATTAGAGCCATAAGGGAGACTAGAAATATACCAACCCACTACCACAATCAGATTAGAGCCATAAGGGAGACTAGATATCTACGACCCCACTACCACCATCATATTAGAGCCACAAAGGAGACTAGACATCTACCATATCTACCACTATCAGATTAGAGCCATAAAGAAGACTAGACATCTACCACCCCACTACCACTATCAGATTAGAGCCATAAGGGAGACTAGACATCTAGCACCCCACTACCACTATCAGATTAGAGCCATAAGGGAGACTAGACATCGACCACCCCACTACCACTATCAGATTAGAGTTATAAAGGAGACTAGACATCTACCAACCCACAACCACTATCAGATTAGAGCCATTAGGGAGACTAGACATCTACCAGCCCACTACCACTATCAGATTAGAGTTATAAAGGAGACTAGACATCTACCAACCCACAACCACTATCAGATTAGTGACACAAGCGAGACTAGACATCTACCACCCCACTACCACTATCAGATTAGAGTTATAAAGGAGACTAGACATCTACCAGCCCACTACCACTATCAGATTAGAGTCATAAGGGATACTAGATATCTACAACCCCACTACCACCATCATATTAGAGCCACAAAGGAGACTAGACATCTACCACATCTACCACTATCAGATTAGAGCCATAAAGGAGACTAGACATCAACCACCATTAAACCACTATCAGATTAGAGCCATAAAGGAGACTAGACATCTACCAGCCAACTACCACTATCAGATTAGAGCCATAAGGGAGACTAGACATCTAGCACCCCACTACCACTATCAGATTAGAGTTATAAAGGAGACTAGACATCTACCAACCCACTACCACTATAAGATTAGAGCCACAAGGCAGACTAGACATCTACCAGCCCACTACAACTATCAGATTAGAGCCACAAGGGAGACTAGACATCTACCAGCCCACTACCACTATCAGATTAGAGCCACAAGGGAGACTAGACATCTTCCAGCTCACTACAACTATCATATTAGAGCCACAAGGGAGACTAGACATCGACTACCTCACTACCACTATAAGATTAGAGCCATAAGGGAGACTAGACATCAACCACAACAAAACCACTATCAGATTAGGGACACAAGGGAAACTAGATATCAACGACCCGACTACCACTATAAGATTAGAGCCATAAGGGAGACTAGAAATCTACCAACCCACTACCACAATCAGATTAGAGCCATAAGGGAGACTAGATATCTACGACCCCACTACCACCATCAGATTAGAGCCACAAAGGAGACTAGACATCTACCACCACAAAACCACTATCAGTTTAGAGCCATAAAGGAGACTAGACATCTACCACATCTACCACTATCAGATTAGAGCCATAAAGGAGACTAGACATCAACCACCACAAAACCACTATCAGATTAGAGACACAAGGGAGATTAGACATCTACCACCCCACTACCACTATCAGATTAGAGTTATAAAGGAGACTAGACATCTACCAACCCACAACCACTATCAGATTAGAGCCATTAGGGAGACTAGACATCTACCAGCCCACTACCACTCTCAGATTAGAGTTATAAAGGAGACTAGACATCTACCAGCCCACTACCACTCTCAGATTAGAGTTATAAAGGAGACTAGACATCTACCAGCCCACTACCACTATAAGATTAGAGCCACAAGGGAGACTAGACATCTACCAGCCCACTACAACTATCAGATTAGAGCCACAAGGGAGACTAGACATCTACCAGCCCACTACCACTATCAGATTAGAGTTATAAAGGAGACATCTACCAACCCATAACCACTATCAGATTAGTGACACAAGCGAGACTAGACATCTACCAGCCCACTACCACTATCAGATTAGAGTCCTAAGGGATACTATATATCTACAACCCCACTACCACCATCATATTAGAGCCACAAAGGAGACTAGACATCTACCACATCTACCACTATCAGATTAGAGCCATAAAGGAGACTAGACATCAACCACCACAAAACCAATATCAGATTAGAGCCATAAAGGAGACTAGACATCTACCAACCCACTACCACTATCAGATTAGAGCCATTAGGGAGACTAGATATCTACCAGCCCACTACCACTATCAGATTAGAGCCATAAGGGAGACTAGACATCTAGCACCCCACTACCACTATCAGATTAGAGTTATAAAGGAGACTAGACATCTACCAACCCACTACCACTATAAGATTAGTGCCACAAGGGAGACTAGACATCTACCAGCCCACTAAAACTATCAGATTAGAGCCACAAGGGAGACTAGACATCTACCAGCCCACTACCACTATCAGATTAGAGTTATAAAGGAGACTAGACATCTACCAACCCACAACCACTATCAGATTAGAGCCACAAGGGAGCCTAGACATCTACCAGCCCACTACAACTATCAGATTAGAGCCACAAGGGAGACTAGACATCGACCACCTCACTACCACTATCAGATTAGAGCCATAAGGGAGACTAGATATCTACGACCCCATTACCACCATCATATTAGAGCCACAAAGTAGACTAGACATCTACCATATCTACCACTATCAGATTAGAGCCATAAAGGAGACTAGACATCAACCACCACAAAACCACTATCAGATTAGAGACACAAGGGAGCCTAGACATCTACCACCCCACTACCACTATCAGATTAGAGTTATAAAGGAGACTAGACATCTACCAACCCACTACCACTATCAGATTAGAGCCAAAAGGGAGCCTAGACATCTACCAGCCCACTACAACTATCAGATTAGAGCCACAAAGGAGACTAGACATCGACCACCTCACTACAACTATCAGATTAGAGCCATAAGGGAGACTAGACATCTACCAACCCACTACCACTATCAGATTAGAGCCATAAGGGAGACTAGATATCGACGACCCCATTACCACCATCATATTAGAGCCACAAAGGAGACTAGACATCTACCATATCTACCACTATCAGATTAGAGCCATAAAGGAGACTAGACATCAACCACCACAAAACCACTATCAGATTAGAGACACAAGGGAGACTAGACATCTACCACCCCACTACCACTATCAGATTAGAGTTATAAAGGAGACTAGACATCTACCAGCCCACTACCACTATCAGATTAGAGTCATAAGGGATACTAGATATCTACAACCCCACTACCACCATCATATTAGAGCCACAAAGGAGACTAGACATCTACCACATCTACCACTATCAGATTAGAGCCATAAAGGAGACTAGACATCAACCACCATTAAACCACTATCAGATTAGAGCCATAAAGGAGACTAGACATCTACCAGCCAACTACCACTATCAGATTAGAGCCATAAGGGAGACTAGACATCTAGCACCCCACTACCACTATCAGATTAGAGTTATAAAGGAGACTAGACATCTACCAACCCACTACCACTATAAGATTAGAGCCACAAGGCAGACTAGACATCTACCAGCCCACTACAACTATCAGATTAGAGCCACAAGGGAGACTAGACATCTACCAGCCCACTACCACTATCAGATTAGAGCCACAAGGGAGACTAGACATCTTCCAGCTCACTACAACTATCATATTAGAGCCACAAGGGAGACTAGACATCGACTACCTCACTACCACTATAAGATTAGAGCCATAAGGGAGACTAGACATCAACCACAACAAAACCACTATCAGATTAGGGACACAAGGGAAACTAGATATCAACGACCCGACTACCACTATAAGATTAGAGCCATAAGGGAGACTAGAAATCTACCAACCCACTACCACAATCAGATTAGAGCCATAAGGGAGACTAGATATCTACGACCCCACTACCACCATCATATTAGAGCCACAAAGGAGACTAGACATCTACCACCACAAAACCACTATCAGTTTAGAGCCATAAAGGAGACTAGACATCTACCACATCTACCACTATCAGATTAGAGCCATAAAGGAGACTAGACATCAACCACCACAAAACCACTATCAGATTAGAGACACAAGGGAGATTAGACATCTACCACCCCACTACCACTATCAGATTAGAGTTATAAAGGAGACTAGACATCTACCAACCCACAACCACTATCAGATTAGAGCCATTAGGGAGACTAGACATCTACCAGCCCACTACCACTCTCAGATTAGAGTTATAAAGGAGACTAGACATCTACCAGCCCACTACCACTCTCAGATTAGAGTTATAAAGGAGACTAGACATCTACCAGCCCACTACCACTATAAGATTAGAGCCACAAGGGAGACTAGACATCTACCAGCCCACTACAACTATCAGATTAGAGCCACAAGGGAGACTAGACATCTACCAGCCCACTACCACTATCAGATTAGAGTCCTAAGGGATACTATATATCTACAACCCCACTACCACCATCATATTAGAGCCACAAAGGAGACTAGACATCTACCACATCTACCACTATCAGATTAGAGCCATAAAGGAGACTAGACATCAACCACCACAAAACCAATATCAGATTAGAGCCATAAAGGAGACTAGACATCTACCAACCCACTACCACTATCAGATTAGAGCCATTAGGGAGACTAGATATCTACCAGCCCACTACCACTATCAGATTAGAGCCATAAGGGAGACTAGACATCTAGCACCCCACTACCACAATCAGATTAGAGTTATAAAGGAGACTAGACATCTACCAACCCACTACCACTATAAGATTAGTGCCACAAGGGAGACTAGACATCTACCAGCCCACTAAAACTATCAGATTAGAGCCACAAGGGAGACTAGACATCTACCAGCCCACTACCACTATCAGATTAGAGTTATAAAGGAGACTAGACATCTACCAACCCACAACCACTATCAGATTAGAGCCACAAGGGAGCCTAGACATCGACCACCTCACTACCACTATCAGATTAGAGCCATAAGGGAGACTAGATATCTACGACCCCATTACCACCATCATATTAGAGCCACAAAGTAGACTAGACATCTACCATATCTACCACTATCAGATTAGAGCCATAAAGGAGACTAGACATCAACCACCACAAAACCACTATCAGATTAGAGACACAAGGGAGCCTAGACATCTACCACCCCACTACCACTATCAGATTAGAGTTATAAAGGAGACTAGACATCTACCAACCCACTACCACTATCAGATTAGAGCCAAAAGGGAGCCTAGACATCTACCAGCCCACTACAACTATCAGATTAGAGCCACAAAGGAGACTAGACATCGACCACCTCACTACAACTATCAGATTAGAGCCATAAAGGAGACTAGACATCAACCACCACAAAACCACTATCAGATTAGAGACACAAGGGAGACTAGACATCTACCACCCCACTACCACTATCAGATTAGAGTTATAAAGGAGACTAGACATCGACCACCCCACTACCACTATCAGATTAGAGCCATAAAGGAGACTAGACATCGACCACCCCACTACCACTATCAGATTAGAGTTATAAAGGAGACTAGACATCTACCAACCCACAACCACTATCAGATTAGAGCCATTAGAGAGACTAGACATCTACCAGCCCACTACCACTCTCAGATTAGAGTTATAAAGGAGACTAGACATCTAGCACCCCACTACCACTATCAGATTAGAGCCATTATGTAGACTAGTGATCTACCAGCCCACTACCACTATCAGATTAGAGCCATTAGGGAGACTAGACATCTACCACCCCACTACCACTATCAGATTAGAGCCATAAGGGAGACTAGACATCTACCAGCCCGCTACCACTATCAGATTAGAGCCATAAAGGAGACTAGACATCTACCAACCCACTACCACTATCAGATTAGAGCCACAAAGGAGACTAGACATCTACCACATCTACCACTATCAGATTAGAGCCATAAAGAAGACTAGACATCAACCACAACAAAACCACTATCAGATTAGAGACACAAGGGAGACTAGATATCAACGACCCCACTACCACTATAAGATTAGAGCCATAAGGGAGACTAGAAATCTACCAACCCACTACCACAATCAGATTAGAGTTATAAAGGAGACTAGAAATCTACCAACCCACTACCACTATCAGATTCCCACTACCACCATCATATTAGAGTCACAAAGGAGACTAGACATCTACCACATCTACCACTATCAGATTAGAGCCATAAAGGAGACTAGACATCAACCACCACAAAACCACTATCAGATTAGAGACACAAGGGAGACTAGACATCTACCAGCCCACTACAACTATCAGATTAGAGTCATAAGGGATACTAAATATCTACAACCCCACTACCACCATCATATTAGAGCCACAAAGGAGACTAGACATCTACCACATCTACCACTATCAGATTAGAGGCATAAAGGAGACTAGACATCAACCACCACAAAACCACTATCAGATTAGAGACACAAGGGAGACTAGACATCTACCAGCCCACTACAACTATCAGATTAGAGCCACAAGGGAGACTAGACATCTACCAGCCCACTACCACTATCAGATTAGAGTTATAAAGAAGACTAGACATCTACCAGCCCACTACCACTATCAGATTAGAGTCATAAGGGATACTAGATATCTACAACCCCACTACCACCATCATATTAGAGCCACAAAGGAGACTAGACATCTACCACATCTACCACTATCAGATTAGAGCCATAAAGGAGACTAGACATCAACCACCACAAAACCACTATCAGATTAGAGCCATAAAGGAGACTAGACATCTACCACCCCACTACCACTATCAGATTAGAGCCATTAGGGAGACTAGACATCTACCACCCCACGACCACTATCAGATTAGAGCCATAAGGGAGACTAGACATCTAGCACCCCACTACCACTATCAGATTAGAGTTATAAGGGAGACTAGACATCTACCAACCCACTACCACTATAAGATTAGAGCCACAAGGGAGACTAGACATCTACCAGCCCACTACAACTATCAGATTAGAGCCACAAGGGAGACTAGACATCTACCAACCCACTACCACTATCAGATTAGAGCCATTAGGGAGACTAGATATCTACCAGCCCACTACCACTATCAGATTAGAGCCATAAGGGAGACTAGACATCTAGCACCCCACTACCACTATCAGATTAGAGTTATAAAGGAGACTAGACATCTACCAACCCACTACCACTATAAGATTAGTGCCACAAGGGAGACTAGACATCTACCAGCCCACTAAAACTATCAGATTAGAGCCACAAGAGAGACTAGACATCTACCAGCCCACTACCACTATCAGATTAGAGTTATAAAGGAGACTAGACATCTACCAACCCACAACCACTATCAGATTAGAGCCACAAGGGAGCCTAGACATCTACCACCCCACTACCACTATCAGATTAGAGTTATAAAGGAGACTAGACATCTACCAACCCACTACCACTATCAGATTAGAGCCACAAGGGAGCCTAGACATCTACCAGCCCACTACAACTATCAGATTAGAGCCACAAGGGAGACTAGACATCGACCACCTCACTACAACTATCAGATTAGAGCCATAAGGGAGACTAGACATCTACCAACCCACTACCACTATCAGATTAGAGCCATAAGGGAGACTAGATATCTACGACCCCATTACCACCATCATATTAGAGCCACAAAGGAGACTAGACATCTACCATATCTACCACTATCAGATTAGAGCCATAAAGGAGACTAGACATCAACCACCACAAAACCACTATCAGATTAGAGACACAAGGGAGACTAGACATCTACCACCCCACTACCACTATCAGATTAGAGTTATAAAGGAGACTAGACATCGACCACCCCACTACCACTATCAGATTAGAGCCATAAAGGAGACTAGACATCGACCACCCCACTACCACTATCAGATTAGAGTTATAAAGGAGACTAGACATCTACCAACCCACAACCACTATCAGATTAGAGCCATTAGAGAGACTAGACATCTACCAGCCCACTACCACTCTCAGATTAGAGTTATAAAGGAGACTAGACATCTACCAGCCCACTACCACTCTCAGATTAGAGTTATAAAGGAGACTATACATCTACCAGCCCACTACCACTATAAAATTAGAGCCACACGGGAGACTAGACATCTACCAGCCCACTACCACTATCAGATTAGAGTTATAAAGGAGACATCTACCAACCCACAACCACTATCAGATTAGTGACACAAGCGAGACTAGACATCTACCACCCCACTACCACTATCAGATTAGAGTTATAAAGGAGACTAGACATCTACCAGCCCACTACCACTATCAGATTAGAGTCCTAAGGGATACTAGATATCTACAACCCCACTACCACCATCATATTAGAGCCACAAAGGAGACTAGACATCTACCACATCTACCACTATCAGATTAGAGCCATAAAGGAGACTAGACATCAACCACCACAAAACCACTATCAGATGAGAGCCATAAAGGAGACTAGACATCTACCACCCCACTACCACTATCAGATTAGAGCCATTAGGGAGACTAGATATCTACCAGCCCACTACCACTATCAGATTAGAGCCATAAGGGAGACTAGACATCTAGCACCCCACTACCACTATCAGATTAGAGTTATAAAGGAGACTAGACATTTACCAACCCACTACCACTATAAGATTAGTGCCACAAGGGAGACTAGACATCTACCAGCCCACTACAACTATCAGATTAGAGCCACAAGGGAGACTAGACATCTACCAGCCCACTACCACTATCAGATTAGAGTTATAAAGGAGACTAGACATCTACCAACCCACAACAACTATCAGATTAGAGCCACAAGGGAGACTAGACATCGACCACCTCACTACCACTATAAGATTAGAGGCATAAGGGAGACTAGATATCTACGACCCCACTACCACCATCATATTAGCGCCACAAAGGAGACTAGACATCTACCATATCTACCACTATCAGATTAGAGCCATAAAGGAGACAAGACATCAACCACCACAAACCACTATCAGATTAGAGACACAAAGGAGACTAGACATCACCCACCACAAAACCACTATCAGATTAGAGACACAAGGGAGACTAGACATCTACCACCCCACTACCACTATCAGATTAGAGCCATTAGGTAGACTAGTGATCTACAAGCCCACTACCACTATCAGATTAGAGCCATAAGGGAGACTAGACATCTAGCACCCCACTACCACTATCAGATTAGAGCCATAAGGGAGACTAGACATCTACCAGCCCTCTACCACTATCAGATTAGAGCCATAAAGGAGACTAGACATCTACCAACCCACTACCACTATCAGATTAGAGCCACAAAGGAGACTAGACATCTACCACATCTACCACTATCAGATTAGAGCCATAAGGGAGACTAGACATCTACCAGCCCACTACCACTATCAGATTAGAGCCATAAGGGAGACTAGATATCTACGACCCCACTACCACCATCATATTGGAGCCACAAAGGAGACTAGACATCTACCAACCCACAACCACTATCAGATTAGAGCCATTAGGGAGACTAGACATCTACCAGCACACTACCACTCTCAGATTAGAGTTATAAAGGAGACTAGACATCTACCAGCCCACTACCACTCTCAGATTAGAGTTATAAAGGAGACTAGACATCTACCAGCCCACTACCACTATAAGATTAGAGCCACAAGGGAGACTAGACATCTACCAGCCCACTACAACTATCAGATTAGAGCCACAAGGGAGACTAGACATCTACCAGCCCACTCCCACTATCAGATTAGAGTTATAAAGGAGACATCTACCAACCCACAACCACTATCAGATTAGTGACACAAGCGAGACTAGACATCTACCACCCCACTACCACTATCAGATTAGAGTTATAAAGGAGACTAGACATCTACCAACCCACTACCACTATAAGATTAGTGCCACAAGGGAGACTAGACATCTACCAGCCCACTACAACTATCAGATTAGAGCCACAAGGGAGACTAGACATCTACCAGCCCACTACCACTATCAGATTAGAGTTATAAAGGAGACTAGACATCTACCAACCCACAACCACTATCAGATTAGAGCCACAAGGGAGACTAGACATCTACCACATCTACCACTATCAGATTAAAGCCATAAAGAAGACTAGACATCAACCACAACAAAACCACTATCAGATTAGAGACACAAGGGAGACTAGATATCAACGACCCCACTACCACTATAAGATTAGAGCCATAAGGGAGACTAGAAATCTACCAACCCACTACCACTATCAGATTAGAGCCAAAAGGGAGACTAGATATCTACGACCCCACTACCACCATCATATTAGGGCCACAAATGAGACTAGACATCTACCATATCTACCACTATCAGATTAGAGCCATAAAGGAGACTAGACATCAACCACCACAAAACCACTATCAGATTAGAGACACAAGGGAGCCTAGACATCTGCCACCCTACTACCACTATCAGATTAGAGTTATAAAGGAGACTAGACATCTACCAACCCACTACCACTATCAGATTAGAGCCACAAGGGAGCCTAGACATCTACCAGCCCACTACAACTATCAGATTAGAGCCACAAGGGAGACTAGACATCGACCACCTCACTACCACTATAAGATTAGAGCCATAAGGGAGACTAGACATCTACCAACCCACTACCACTATCAGATTAGAGCCATAAGGGAGACTAGATATCTACGACCCCACTACCACCATCATATTAGAGCCACAAAGGAGACTAGACATCTACCATATCTACCACTATCAGATTAGAGCCATAAAGGAGACTAGACATCAACCACCACAAAACCACTATCAGATTAGAGACACAAAGGAGACTAGACATCTTCCACCCCACTACCAATATCAGATTAGAGTTATAAAGGAGACTAGACATTGACCACCCCACTACCACTATCAGATTAGAGCCATAAAGGAGACTAGACATCGACCACCCCACTACCACTATCAGATTAGAGTTAAAAAGGAGACTAGACATCTACCAACCCACAACCACTATCAGATTAGAGCCATTAGGGAGACTAGACATCTACCAGCCCACTACCACTCTCAGATTAGAGTTATAAAGGAGACTATACATCTACCAGCCCACTACCACTCTCAGATTAGAGTTATAAAGGAGACTAGACATCTACCAGCCCACTACCACTATAAGATTAGAGCCACAAGGGAGACTAGACATCTACCAGCCCACTACAACTATCAGATTAGAGCCACAAGGGAGACTAGACATCTACCAGCCCACTACCACTATCAGATTAGAGTTATAAAGGAGACATCTACCAACCCACAACCACTATCAGATTAGTGACACAAGCGAGACTAGACATCTACCACCCCACTACCACTATCAGATTAGAGTTATAAAGGAGACATCTACCAACCCACAACCACTATCAGATTAGTGACACAAGGGAGACTAGACATCTACCAACCCACAACCACTATCAGATTAGAGCCACAAGGGAGCCTAGACATCTACCAGCCCACTACAACTATCAGATTAGAGCCACAAGGGAGACTAGACATCGACCACCTCACTACCACTATAAAATGAGAAATTGTCGAGGTGATGAGAAATTGTCGAGGTTACCTAGCCAGTTAGAGGTTACCTAGCCAGCTACACTTTCAAACAAAGTCAACAACGCAGCCACTGCTAGTCAGCCTACTTCACTATACCATTTTAGTCAATAAGATTTTATTTTATTTTTGCAACGTAAGCTTAACTTTCTGAACATTCGAGACGTGTAGTCCACTTGTCATTCTAATCTCCTTTGCATTAGCGTAGCCTCTTCTGTAGCCTGTCAACTATGTGTCTGTCTATCCCTCTTCTCTCCTCTCTGCACAGACCATACAAACGCTTCACACCGCGTGGCCGCCGCTACCCTAACCTGGTGGTTCCAGCGCGCACGACCCACGTGGAGTTCCAGGTCTCCGGCAGCCTCTGGAACTGCCGATCTGCGGCCAACAAGGCAGAGTTCATCTCAGCCTATGCGTCCCTCCAGTCCCTCGACTTCTTGGCACTGACGGAAACATGGATTACCACTGATAACACTGCTACTCCTACTGCTCTCTCCTCGTCTGCCCACGTGTTCTCGCACACCCCGAGAGCTTCTGGTTAGCGGGGTGGTGGCACTGGGATCCTCATCTCTCCCAAGTGGACATTCTCTCTTTCTCCCCTGACCCATCTGTCTATCGCCTCCTTTGAATTCCATGCTGTCACAGTTACCAGCCCTTTCAAGCTTAACATCCTTATCATTTATCGCCCTCCAGGTTCCCTTGGAGAGTTCATCAATGAGCTTGACGCCCTGATAAGTTCCTTTCCTGAGGATGGCTCACCTCTCACAGTTCTGGGTGACTTTAACCTCCCCACGTCTACCTTTGACTCATTCCTCTCTGCCTCCTTCTTTCCACTCCTCTCCTCTTTTGACCTCACCCTCTCACCTTCCCCCCTACTCACAAGGCAGGCAATACGCTTGACCTCATCTTTACTAGATGCTGTTCTTCCACTAATCTCATTGCAACTCCCCTCCAAGTCTCCGACCACTACCTTGTATCCTTTTCCCTCTCGCTCTCATCCAACACTTCCCACACTGCCCCTACTCGGATGGTATCGCGCCGTCCCAACCTTCGCTCTCTCTCCCCCGCTACTCTCTCCTCTTCCATCCTATTATCTTTTCCCTCTGCTAAAACCTTCTCCAACCTATCTCCTGATTCTGCCTCCTCAACCCTCCTCTCCTCCCTTTCTGCATCCTTTGACTCTCTATGTCCCCTATCCTCCAGGCCGGCTCGGTCCTCCCCTCCTGCTCCGTGGCTCGACGACTCACTGCGAGCTCACAGAACAGGGCTCGGGGCAGCCGAGCGGAAATGGAGGAAAACTCGCCTCCCTGCGGACCTGGCATCCTTTCACTCCCTCCTCTCTACATTCTCCTCTTCTGTCTCTGCTGCTAAAGCCACTTTCTACCACTCTAAATTCCAAGCATCTGCCTCTAACCCTAGTAAGGGAACCCCCCTCAATTGTACAAAATAACATGGCAACTTATTGGCAGAGAGCGGACCATACACACGATGGAATTGTGTGGGATTTCACATTGCAACCGGCGGTGTTTCGTCCAAAGTTGGTGGCAAATGCCATATTGTAAATGAGCTGTGTAACACCCCAAAAATCCTATAGTGGGCGAGTGAGTTCCATCTTAATTTTTCATAGGCTTACTGTAACGCAAGTCAAGACCCCAGAGCCAAATTTTGAAATTTTGAAAGTTTTGGCAAAAACTTATCACCCCCTTAAAAAAGTGCTTTCTGGACCGTTTTTCGAAATTCTTTCGATTTTTATGTCAATTACACATGTGTAAGAACTGTATGAAAATACTTTTGTCAAATTTTATTAACATAATTTTTTTGACATTTTTATTTGGACTTAAGGAATATGTTTTGTGCATTTGGAATGTGATTTCTTAGGAAGTCAAAAGTCAAAAGTCAAAAATGTCAAAAATTTGGAAAAAACGTATCACCCCCTTTAAAAAAGTGCTTTCTGGACCGTTTTTCGAAATTCTTTCGATTTTTATGTCAATTACACATGTGTAAGTACTGTATGAAAATACTTTTGTCAAATTTTATTAACATAATTTTTTGGACATTTTTATTTGGACTTAAGGAAAATGTTTTGTCCATTTGGAATGTGATTTCTTAGGAAGTCAAAAGTCAAAAGTCAAAAATGTCAAAAATTTGGAAAAAACGTATCACCCCCTTTAAAAAAGTGCTTTCTGGACCGTTTTTCGAAATTCTTTCGATTTTTATGTCAATTACACATGTGTAAGTACTGTATGAAAATACTTTTGTCAAATTTTATTAACATAATTTTTTGGACATTTTTATTTGGACTTAAGGAATATGTTTTGTCCATTTGGAATGTGATTTCTTAGGAAGTCAAAAGTCAAAAGTCAAAAATGTCAAATATTTGGAAAAAACGTATCACCCCCTTTAAAAAGTGCTTTCTGGACCGTTTTTCGAAATTCTTTCGATTTTTATGTCAATTACACATGTGTAAGAACTGTATGAAAATACTTTTGTCAAATTTTATTAACATAATTTTTTTGACATTTTTATTTGGACTTAAGGAATATGTTTTGTGCATTTGGAATGTGATTTCATAGGAAGTCAAAAGTCAAAAGTTAAAAGTCAAAAATGTAAAAAATGTGGAAAAAACATATATTCCATTTAAAAAAGTGCTTTCTGGACCGTTTTTTGAAATTCTTTCGATTTTTACGTCAATTACACATGTATAAGAACTGTATGAAAATACATTAGTCACATTTTACTATTATCATTTTTTATAAATGTTTACTTGTACTTATCACCCCCCAAACCTCCATAAATCACTCAGGCCAGCACCCATTGATTTGGGGCCGTAGTATAGTGCTCCCATGGACGTCTGGATGATGTTTTTTTTTTTTGGAAACCTCCTTAAATCACTCAGGCCAGACCCCATTGACTCGAGAAGAAAAAACATAAAATATTTTTCAGAAAAAAAAACAGAATATTTTCTGACTTTTTTGGAAAACCTCCATAAATCCCTTAGGCCAACACCCATTGATTTTTGTCTGTAGAATAGTGCTCCCAGAGCGGGTATGGAAGTCGGGATGCCCCCTAACAGCAATTTCAACCGTCTTGAAACAGGGCATCTGGTAACCTAAAAAAAATACCAGGTGCACGAAAAGTTTGGACTTAGAATATTTTTCGAGTTTTTTGGAAAAACTCCATAAATCACTCAGGCCATTGACTCGAGAATAAAAAACATAAAATATTTTTCAGAAAAAAAAACAGAAAATTTTCTGACTTTTTTGGAAAACCTCCATAAATCCCTCAGGCCAACACCCATTGCTTTTTGTCCGTAGAATAGTGCTCCCAGAGCGGGTATGGAAGTCTGGATGCCCCCTAAAAGCAATTTCAACCGTCTTGAAACAGGGCACCTGGTAACCTAAAAAAAATACCAGGTGCACGAACAGTTTGGACTTGTGTGTGTGTGAGCTTTTCTTTGACATCTGTTTAGAGAAATGACTGATTTACAGTTCATGAAGGTTGCCTAATCACACACTTAAAGTTTTGGAAAGATCTGACTTTTTTAAAACTTCGAAACAGCACCTATGACCCCATTTTAAGGCACTTCCGGTTGGCACAGGAAGCTATAGGTAAAGACATATCCTGATCGGGGTATGCTTTTACAGAATCCTGAGTTTTAAGTCTATACGTTAAGAACTGACTGATTTACACAGGGTTGAATGCACTATATATCACAAACTGCTGGTTGGGTATGGCAAAACACTTTTAGGGTGATTTTCTCACTTCCGGTTGCTCCAGGAAGCTTAGAATCAACACAGGTAGACCTCATAGTGGCTTGATGGATTGTTATCAAAGACAGGTTCATAAGACATTCATAACCCACATAGGGTTTATTTAAAGAATGCACGTTAAATTTGCAATATGATTCAACACATCATATTGCAAAAGTAACACACACTGTTATGTTTGCAATATGATTCAACACATCATATTGCAAAAGTAACACACACTGTTACGTTTGCAATATGATGTGTTGAATCATATTGCAAACATAACACACACTGTTACTTTTGCAATATGATGTGTTGAATCATATTGCAAATTTAACGTGCATTCTTTAAATACTTTATATACTTTAGAAATACAAAATCGAACAGGCTTGTTGGGGTTTGTCTCTATGGGCCGAGCCGGTTTCAATGCACCTAGTCTTGAGACTCTGGGACTTTTCTAAATGTCGCCAGTTTCGTTGAGGTCAAAATTAATTGAAAACATGGCAAATACACAAGGCTTTTTATCGATCCGAGAACCTTCTAGAGCCGAAATAATTCACCGTGCACAATCGACCTGAGGTCTAGAACAGGTTTGTACATTTTCAGAACTCTAGGTCTGACGGTTCTTTAAAAGTTGGAACAAAAGTAACTAACACAGGCACTGTGTCAGGACCCGGTGCGTGAAACAGTCACTAATAATCGGCAGAACCCAGAAGATGAGGCAGACACAGCAGTACTAGAGATGGTGGTTTAATTAAAGAACAAGATCTTCAGGCAAAGAATCTAAATCCACAAAGTCCAAAATACAGCCAAGAGGCAAAAAAGGGATATCTTCCAAAATACAAAGAAAATCCACAAAGTGGTAAGAACAGCAAGGGTAAAAACAAACCTCAAAAGACTAATCCAAAACACTCAAGAACAAAACCAGAGAACCTCTGGAAAATCCAACAAGAGAAAAATATATGTTCACAACAAGGCTTGGGCTGGGGCTGGGTGCTAACATACAAACACTGAGCAAAGAACTGAGGAACACACAGGGTTTAAATACTAACAAGGGAACGACACACAGGTGCAATCAATAAAAGAGCAAGGAAAAAACAAAAGGTTCAAAAAAGGTGCAATGGGGACATCTAGTGACACAAACCAGAACAGTCCTGGCCAAAACCTGACAGAATCCCCCTCCTAGGAACGGCTCCTGACGTTCCTACCAGCCTTCTCAGGGTGGAGGGCCCTGAACTGACGAATGAGGTCAGGGTCCAGTATGTCCTTGGCAGGAACCCAGGAGCGCTCCTCGGGACCGTAGCCTTCCCAGTCCACCAGATACTGCCAGGACCGCTGCACCCGGCGGGAGTCCAGTATCCGGTGGACGGTATAAGCCGACTGGCCTCCGATGACACGGGGCGGAGGGGGAGGTCTGCCTGCCGGGATAAGGGGAGAAAAAACAACAGGTTTTAATAAAGAAATGTGAAATGTGGGATTGATCTTAAGGGATCTGGGTAAGTGCAGGCGAAAAGTAACGGGATTGACTCTCCTGGCAATCTTAAAGGGACCGATGAATCTCTGGGACAGCTTGCGAGACTCCACCCGTAGCGGTAAGTTTTTTGTTGAGAGCCATACTCTCTGGCCGGGGTACAGGGTAGGACCGGGACGGCGACGTCTGTTGGCTTGTCGTTGGTACTGCTGTGAGGAACGCAGAAGATTAAGACGTGCCTTCTTCCACGTAAGCCGACAGCGTCTGATGAACCTCGAGGCTGAAGGCACTCTGACTTCTGCCTCCTGGTCCGGGAACAACAGAGGAGCATAGCCAAACTGACACTCGTCCGGGGATATACCAGTGGAGGAGGAGCACAAGGTGTTGTGCGCGTACTCGGCCCAAACAATGAAGGATGACCATGTGGACGGGTTGTTGGAAACCATACATCTGAGGGTGGTTTCCAGCTCCTGATTCATCCTCTCAGTTTGGCCGTTGGACTCCGGATGGTACCCTGAAGATAAACTGGCCGTGGCCCCTATGAGTTGGCAGAAGGCCTTCCAAAACCTTGAGGCGAACTGGGGACCTCTGTCGGAAACCATATCTTGCGGGATGCCAAAGACTCGGAACACATGGTTAATCACCAACTCAGCTGTTTCCTTGGCAGAAGGTAATTTGGTCAAGGGAACAAACCTGGCCGCCTTAGAAAACCTGTCGATGATGACTAGGATAGTAGTATTACCCTGGGACGGAGGAAGGCCAGTAATAAAGTCCAACGAGATATGGGACCAGGGTCGGTGGGGAATAGATAAAGGGTGAAGGAGTCCTTGAGGGCGGAGGTGAGAAGATTTGCCCTGGCAGCACACGGAACAGGCCTTGACGAAAGTGGCAACGTCTTCTCTTATGGTGGGCCACCAGAACTTACGCTGAATGAACTCCAAGGTGCGACCTACGCCCGGGTGACATGTGAGGCGAGAGGAGTGCCCCCACAGAAGGACTTGGGATCTTGCTGCCTTGGGAACAAACAACCGATTGGCAGGACCTCCCTTAGGACCCGGTTCGATGGCTTGAGCTTGTCTCACGGTATCCTCAACTTGCCACGAGATAGGAGCCACGATCTTAGCGGCAGGAAGAACAGTCATGTCCGTATCTTCTCTTATGGCAGGAGAGTAGACTTGTGACAAGGCGTCCGGTTTGAGATTCTTCGACCCGGGTCTATAGGTGAGGATGAACTGGAATCGGCTGAAGAAAAGAGACCATCGAGCTTGTCTGGAGTTCAACCGCTTCGCCTGCTGGATATACTCCAGATTTTTGTGGTCCGTAAACACTTGAAATGGTTGAGAAGCCCCCTCGAGCCAGTGTCTCCATTCCTTCAATGCCATCTCAACCGCTAGGAGTTCACGATCCCCCACATCGTAATTCCTCTCGGCCGGGGTAAGCCGGTGAGAGAAGAAGGCGCAAGGATGAAGCCTCTTGTCTTCCCCCCTCTGAGACAGGACAGCTCCAACACCAACCTCTGATGCGTCTACCTCCACCACAAAAGGTTCATCCGCCGTCGGTAGTGTCAGGATGGGAGCAGAGAGGATGCGCTGCTTGAGTCCTTGGAAGGCCGTCTCAGCTTCTTCTCCCCACAGAAACCTTGTGTTGCCACCCTTGGTTATAGCTGAGAGAGGGGCTGCCACCGAGCTGAAGTTCTTGATGAACTTGCGGTAAAAGTTAGTGAAGCCCAGGAAACGCTGAACTTCCTTAACGGACTTGGGGGTGGGCCAATCCGCTACCGCCCCTACCTTCTTGGGGTCCATCTGGACTCGACCGGGTTCCACTACAAATCCCAGGAATTGTACTCGAGAGGAATGGAATTCACACTTTTCCGGCTTAACGTACAAATGGCTGTCTAGGAGGCGTTTGAGCACTTGTCTGACATGCTTAGTGTGTTCTTGAAGGGAGCTCGAAAAGATGAGGATGTCATCCAAGTAAACAAACACGAAAATGTTAAGCATATCCCTAAGCACATCGTTTATGAGCGCTTGGAACACAGCCGGGGCGTTGGTCAGGCCGAAGGGCATCACCAAGTATTCGTAGTGACCAGTAGGCGTGTTGAAAGCGGTCTTCCACTCGTCACCGGGTTTGATCCGCACAAGATGGTATGCGTTCCGTAGGTCAAGCTTAGTGAAGACCACTGCTTCCTGGAGCAGCTCAAAGGCTGTGGCCATAAGGGGTAGCGGGTAGCGGTTACGAACGGTTATGGCATTAAGTCCCCGGTAGTCGATGCAAGGACGTAATCCACCGTCTTTTTTGGCCACAAAGAAAAACCCTGCTCCCGCCGGCGAGGTGGATGGACGCATGAGGTCTGCTGCCAGAGCGTCCTTGATGTAGGTATCCATAGCCGCTCGTTCGGGAGGAGATAGGGAAAAGATCCGACCCCTGGGAGGGGAGGTCCCCGGAAACAGCTCGATGGTGCAATCGTAAGGTCGATGGGGTGGTAGTCTGGTGGCCCTCTGTTTGCTAAATACCGGTTTGAGGTCATGGTAACACTCGGGAACTCGGGACAGGTCGATGTATTCTAGAGACTCGGGAGGGGAACTCGGGGAACTCGGGAAGATACAAGTGGCTTGGCACGTAGGTCCCCACTGCTTGATAGTGCCCACAGACCAGTCAATGTGAGGGTTATGGCTGTGAAGCCAGGGGTATCCAAGGACGAGAGGGAACTCGGAACAGGAGATCAGATGAAAGTTCATCACTTCCTGGTGTTGGGAAACTGAAAGTCGCAAGGGGGTAGTGGCACGAGTGACAAGTCCAGATCCCAAAGGGCTTCTATCCAACGTAGTAACCCTTATGGGATCACTTAGAGGTTCAGAGGGAACGCCATTCTCCTTCGCCCAGACCCCATCCATGACGTTACCTGCGGCTCCAGAGTCTACCAAGGCTTGAAGAGGAAACTCGTGGTCGTCCCAGGAAAGGGTAACTGGAATGAGCAGGCGGGAGTTGGATGGATGGGAGGAGGTTATGTTTCCCGTTACAGTCCTCCCAGGCCTGCACGGGAGAGTGCGTTTTCCCTGGAGCCCGGGACACGTGGAGAGGAAATGGCCCGGTTTGCCGCAATATAGACAGCATCGCTCCCTTATCCGGCGGTCTCTCTCAGCCTGGGAGATGCGTCCAACCTGCATGGGTTCCGGTGGAGTCAGCGAGGATAAAGGTGGAGACTCGGAGCTGGGACCGATAGGAGCTAGGGTGAGAGATCTGCGGTTGAGCTCTCTCTCTCTCAGACGCTGGTCTATGCGTGAAGCCAACTTGATCAGGGACTCGAGGTTGTCCGGTGGTTCCCGAGTGGCCAGTTCATCTTGGATGGTGTCGGAAAGACCCTTCAAAAAGCACACTGTGAGCGCCTCGTCGTTCCAGCCACTCGCTGCTGCCACCGTGCGGAACTGGATGGCATAGTCCGTCACGCTGCGCCGACCTTGGCTGAGAGTCAGGAGCTGTTTGGCTGAGTCAGGACCGCTGGTGGGATCTTGAAACACTCGCTTGAATTCTTCAGCAAAGGTAGAGTAGCTGGCACAGCAGGGACTTTGGGCATCCCACAAAGCAGTAGCCCAGGCTAGGGCTTTTTCTGACAGCAGGGTGATGATATATGCCATCTTGGACCGGTCGGTGGGAAACGACGAGGGTTGCAGCTTGAAGGAGAGAGAACATTGGGTGAAAAACCCCTTACAAACACTCGGATCACCTGAGAACCGTTGGGGAGGCGGCAGACGAGGTTCAGCCAGGGAGTGAACTGCCACGGGCACTTGAATCTGATGAACTGGAGCAGAAGCGGTTGCAGGGGAAAGTTGATCAGAAATCTGTTTTATGGAAGTCATCATCTCCGACAGAAGTTGAGAATGTCCAGCCAGTAGGGCCTCTTGCTGGACCAGAGCAGCTTCGTGACGTTGGACAGTCCCCTCGTGGTGGGACAGCATGGGGAAAAAGTCCTGGGTACTGGCTGCCTCTGGGTTCATATTAATGGCTCAGTGTTTCTGTCAGGACCCGGTGCGTGAAACAGTCACTAATAATCGGCAGAACCCAGAAGATGAGGCAGACACAGCAGTACTAGAGATGGTGGTTTAATTAAAGAACAAGATCTTCAGGCAAAGAATCTAAATCCACAAAGTCCAAAATACAGCCAAGAGGCAAAAAAGGGATATCTTCCAAAATACAAAGAAAATCCACAAAGTAGTAAGAACAGCAAGGGTAAAAACAAACCTCAAAAGACTAATCCAAAACACTCAAGAACAAAACCAGAGAACCTCTGGAAAATCCAACAAGAGAAAAATATATGTTCACAACAAGGCTTGGGCTGGGGCTGGGTGCTAACATACAAACACTGAGCAAAGAACTGAGGAACACACAGGGTTTAAATACTAACAAGGGAACGACACACAGGTGCAATCAATAAAAGAGCAAGGAAAAAACAAAAAGTTCAAAAAAGGTGCAATGGGGACATCTAGTGACACAAACCAGAACAGTCCTGGCCAAAACCTGACACACTGTCTGCCTCTTAGCCCCTCAGTGTGTCCCTCCATCATTTCTGTTTGGGTGTGTAAATTTTTCTTTGAAATCTGATGGGACTAATGACTGATTTACAGTTCAGGAGGGTTGCCTAATCACAAATATGAAGTTTTGGAAAGATTTGACTTTTTTAACCCTTCGAAACAGCTCTTTTGACACCAATTATGGCACTTCCGGTTTGCACAGGAAGCTGAACGTTAACACATATCCTCATTGGAGTAGGCTTTTACAGAATCCTGAGTTTTAAGTCTATACGTTAAGAACTCAGTGATTTACATAGGGCTGAATGCACTATTTCTCTCAAACTGCAGGTTGGGTATTGCAAACACTTTTAGGGTGGTTTTAACCACTTCCGGTTGCTCCAGGAAGCTTAGAATCGACACAGGTAGACCTTATGATGGCCTGATGGACTGACATCAAAGACAGGTTTCTAAGACCTTCATAACCCACATAGGCTTCAGGTTGAATTTGGAGGTGCAGTCAATGTATTCCTATGGAGAGATATGTCAATGTAAACTGTGAGATGTAAAAACCTGTTTTCACTGTTAAGGGTTAATGCCACAAGGTCATGGTTAGGCTTGCACAGATCGGGAGGACCTTAAGAACATTCCTGAGGTAAAATTGTGTTTCTAACCTTAACGGTTCTCTCTCTGTCTCCCAAAAGCAAATGAAATTGACATTGAGGTCAAAAGGTCATTTTGCTCTGTCTTCTTGTCACTGTCGCTGTGGCCAGACCGAATGAGCTACGGTCAAGCGGGGCATCTCGTTGAACTCGGCACGGCCTAGAGATAATGGTCATGCCATTGTCGGCTTTGTGTGGCTTTAAGCACCGTACTTTTTCACTCCATCCCTGCTGTGTGTGTGTGTGAGAGCTTTTTTTTCATATATGAAGTTTTGAAAAGTTCTGACCTTTTAACCCTTCAAAACAGC
>NC_092109.1:49540250-49612771 GCF_045679555.1 Salvelinus alpinus
TTGTGGCTCTAATCGTATAGTGGTAGTGGGTTGGTAGATGTCTAGTCTCCTTTATAACTCTAATCTGATAGTGGTAGCGGGGTGGTTGATGTCTAGTCTCCTTTATGGCTCTAATCTGATAGTGGTAGATGTGGTAGATGTCTAGTCTCCTTTGTGGCTCTAATCTGATAGTGGTAGTGGGTTGGTAGATGTCTAGTCTCCTTTATGCCTCTAATCTGATAGTGGTAGTGGGGTGCTAGATGTCTAGTCTCCCTTATGGCTCTAATCTGATACTGGTAGTGGGCTGGTAGATGTCTAGTCTCCTTTATAACTCTAATCTGATAGTGGTAGTGGGCTGGTAGATGTATAGTCTCCCTTATGGCTCTAATCTGATAGTGGTAGTGGGGTGCTAGATGTCTAGTCTCCCTAATGGCTCTAATCTGATAGTGGTAGTGGGGTGGTAGATGTCTAGTCTCCCTAATGGCTCTAATCTGATAGTGGTAGTGGGGTGGTAGATGTCTAGTCTCCTTTATAACTCTAATCTGATAGTGGTAGTGGGGTGGTTGATGTCTAGTCTCCTTTATGGCTCTAATGTGATAGTGGTAGATGTGGTAGATGTCTAGTCTCCTTTGTGGCTCTAATCTGATAGTGGTAGTGGGTTGGTAGATGTCTAGTCTCCTTTATGCCTCTAATCTGATAGTGGTAGTGGGGTGCTAGATGTCTAGTCTCCCTTGTGGCTCTAATCTGATAGTTGTAGTGAGCTGGTAGATGTCTCGTCTCCCTTTTGGCTGTAATCTGATAGTGGTTGTGGGTTGGTAGATGTCTAGTCTCCCTTGTGGCTCTAATCTTATAGTGGTAGTGGGTTGGTAGATGTCTAGTCTCCTTTATGTCTAGTCTCCTTTGACTCTAATTTGATAGTGGTAGTGGGCTGGTAGATGTCTAGTCTCCCTAATGGCTCTAATCTGATAGTTGTAGTGGGTTGGTAGATGTCTAGTCTCCTTTATGGCTCTAATCTGATAGTGGTACTGGGTTGGTAGATGTCTATTCTCCTTTATAACTCTAATCTGATAATGGTAGTGGGCTGGTAGATGTCTAGTCTCCCTTGTGGCTCTAATCTGATAGTTGTAGTGGGCTGGTAGATGTCTAGTCTCCCTTGTGGCTCTAATCTTATAGTGGTAGTGGGTTGGTAGATGTCTAGTCTCCTTTATGCCTCTAATCTGATAGTGGTAGATGTGGTAGATGTCTAGTCTCCTTTGTGGCTCTAATCTTATAGTAGTAGTGGGGTGGTAGATGTCTAGTCTCCTTTATAACTCTAATCTGATAGTGGTAGTGGGCTGGTAGATGTCTAGTCTCCTTTATGGCTCTAATCTGATAGTGGTTTTGTGGTGGTTGATGTCTAGTCTCCTTTATAACTCTAATCTGATAGTGGTAGCGGGGTGGTTGATGTCTAGTCTCCTTTATGGCTCTAATCTGATAGTGGTAGATGTGGTAGATGTCTAGTCTCCCTTATGGCTCTAATCTGATAGTGGTAGTGGGGTGCTAGATGTCTAGTCTCCCTTATGGCTCTAATCTGATAGTGGTAGTGGGCTGGTAGATGTCTAGTCTCCTTTATAACTCTAATCTGATAGTGGTAGATGTGGAATATGTCTAGTCTCCTTTGTGGCTCTAATATGATGGTGGTAGTGGGGTTGTAGATATCTAGTATCCCTTATGACTCTAATCTGATAGTGGTAGTGGGGTGGTAGATGTCTAGTCTCCCTAATGGCTCTAATCTGATAGTTGTAGTGGGTTGGTAGATGTCTAGTCTCCTTTATAACTCTAATCTGATAGTGGTAGTGGGCTGGTAGATGTCTAGTCTCCCTAATGGCTCTAATCTGATAGTTGTAGTGGGTTGGTAGATGTCTAGTCTCCTTTATGGCTCTAATCTGATAGTGGTACTGGGTTGGTAGATGTCTATTCTCCTTTATAACTCTAATCTGATAATGGTAGTGGGCTGGTAGATGTCTAGTCTCCCTTGTGGCTCTAATCTTATAGTGGTAGTGGGTTGGTAGATGTCTAGTCTCCTTTATGCCTCTAATCTGATAGTGGTAGATGTGGTAGATGTCTAGTCTCCTTTGTGGCTCTAATCTTATAGTGGTAGTGGGGTGGTAGATGTCTAGTCACCTTTATAACTCTAATCTGATAGTGGAAGTGGGCTGGTAGATGTCTAGTCTCCTTTATAACTCTAATCTGATAATGGTACTGGGTTGGTAGATGTCTAGTCTCCTTTATAACTCTAATCTGATAATGGTAGTGGGCTGGTAGATGTCTAGTCTCCCTTGTGGCTCTAATCTGATAGTTGTAGTGGGCTGGTAGATGTCTAGTCTCCCTTGTGGCTCTAATCTTATAGTGGTAGTGTGGTGCTAGATGTCTAGTCTCCCTTATGGCTCTAATCTGATAGTGGTAGTGGGCTGGTAGATGTCTAGTCTCCTTTATAACTCTAATCTGATAGTGGTAGTGGGCTGGTAGATGTCTAGTCTCCTTTATGGCTCTAATCTGATAGTGGTAGATATGGTAGATGTCTAGACTCCCTTGTGGCTCTAATCTGATAGTGGTTGTGGGTTGGTAGATGTCTAGTCTCCCTTGTGGCTCTAATCTGATAGTTGTAGTGGGCTGGTAGATGTCTAGTCTCCCTTGTGGCTCTAATCTTATAGTAGTAGTGGGGTGGTAGATCTCTAGTCTCCTTTATAACTCTAATATTATAGTGGTAGTGGGGTGCTAGATGTCTAGTCTCCCTAATGGCTCTAATCTGATAGTGGTAGTGGGGTGGTAGATGTCAAGTCTCCTTTATGGCTCTAATCTGATAGTGGTTTTGTGGTGGTTGATGTCTAGTCTCCTTTATGGCTCTAATCTGATGGTGGTAGATGTGGTAGATGTCTAGTCTCCTTTGTGGCTCTAATCTGATAGTGGTAGTGGGTTGGTAGATGTCTAGTCTCCTTTATGGCTCTAATCTGATAGTGGTAGATGTGGTAGATGTCTAGTCTCCTTTGTGGCTCTAATATGATGGTGGTAGTGGGGTTGTAGATATCTAGTATCCCGTATGACTCTAATCTGATAGTGGTAGTGGGCTGGTAGATGTCTAGTCTCCCTTATGGCTCTAATCTGATAGTGGTAGTGGGCTGGTAGATGTCTAGTCTCCCTAATGGCTCTAATCTGATAGTGGTTGTGGGTTGGTAGATGTCTAGTCTCCTTTATAACTCTAATCTGATAGTGGTAGTGGGCTGGTAGATGTCTAGTCTCCTTTATAACTCTAATCTGATAGTGGTAGTGGGCTGGTAGATGTCTAGTCTCGCATGTGGCTCTAATCTTATAGTGGTAGTGGGTTGGTAGATGTCTAGTCTCCTTTATGGCTCTAATCTGATAGTGGTAGTGGGCTGGTAGATGTCTAGTCTCCTTTGTGCCTCTAATCTGATAGTGGTAGTGGGCTGGTAGATGTCTAGTCTCCCTTATGGCTCTAATCTGATAGTGGTAGTGGGGTGCTAGATGTCTAGTCTCCCTAATGGCTCTAATCTGATAGTGGTAGTGGGGTGCTAGATGTCTAGTCTCCCTTATGGCTCTAATCTGATAGTTGTAGTGGAGTGGTAGATGTCTAGTCTTCTTTATGGCTCTAATCTGATAGTGGTAGTGGGGTGGTAGATGTCTAGTCACCTTTATAACTCTAATCTGATAGTGGAAGTGGGCTGGTAGATGTCTAGTCTCCTTTATAACTCTAATCTGATAATGGTACTGGGTTGGTAGATGTCTAGTCTCCTTTATAACTCTAATCTGATAATGGTAGTGGGCTGGTAGATGTCTAGTCTCCCTTGTGGCTCTAATCTGATAGTTGTAGTGGGCTGGTAGATGTCTAGTCTCCTTTATAACTCTAATCTGATAGTGGTAGTGGGCTGGTAGATGTCTAGTCTCCTTTATGGCTCTAATCTGATAGTGGTAGATATGGTAGATGTCTAGACTCCCTTGTGGCTCTAATCTGATAGTGGTTGTGGGATGGTAGATGTCTAGTCTCCCTTGTGGCTCTAATCTGATAGTTGTAGTGGGCTGGTAGATGTCTAGTCTCCCTTGTGGCTCTAATCTTATAGTAGTAGTGGGGTGGTAGATGTCAAGTCTCCTTTATGGCTCTAATCTGATAGTGGTTTTGTGGTGGTTGATGTCTAGTCTCCTTTATGGCTCTAATCTGATGGTGGTAGATGTGGTAGATGTCTAGTCTCCTTTGTGGCTCTAATCTGATAGTGGTAGTGGGTTGGTAGATGTCTAGTCTCCTTTATGGCTCTAATCTGATAGTGGTAGATGTGGTAGATGTCTAGTCTCCTTTGTGGCTCTAATATGATGGTGGTAGTGGGGTTGTAGATATCTAGTATCCCGTATGACTCTAATCTGATAGTGGTAGTGGGCTGGTAGATGTCTAGTCTCCCTTATGGCTCTAATCTGATAGTGGTAGTGGGCTGGTAGATGTCTAGTCTCCCTAATGTCTCTAATCTGATAGTGGTTGTGGGTTGGTAGATGTCTAGTCTCCTTTATAACTCTAATCTGATAGTGGTAGTGGGCTGGTAGATGTCTAGTCTCCTTTATAACTCTAATCTGATAGTGGTAGTGGGTTGGTAGATGTCTAGTCTCCTTTATAACTCTAATCTGATAGTGGTAGCGGGGTGGTTGATGTCTAGTCTCCTTTATAGCTCTAATCTGATAGTGGTAGATGTGGTAGATGTCTAGTCTCCCTTGTGGCTCTAATCTGATAGTTGTAGTGGGCTGGTAGATGTCTAGTCTCCCTTGTGGCTCTAATCTTATAGTGGTAGTGGGTTGGTAGATGTCTAGTCTCCTTTATAACTCTAATCTGATAGTGGTAGCGGGGTGGTTGATGTCTAGTCTCCTTTATGGCTCTAATCTGATAGTGGTAGTGGGCTGGTAGATGTCTAGTCTCCTTTGTGCCTCTAATCTGATAGTGGTAGTGGGCTGGTAGATGTCTAGTCTCCCTTATGGCTCTAATCTGATAGTGGTAGTGGGGTGCTAGATGTCTAGTCTCCCTTATGGCTCTAATCTGATAGTGGTAGTGGGCTGGTAGATGTCTAGTCTCCTTTATAACTCTAATCTGATAGTGGTAGTGGGCTGGTAGATGTATAGTCTCCCTTATGGCTCTAATCTGATAGTGGTAGTGGGGTGCTAGATGTCTAGTCTCCCTAATGGCTCTAATCTGATAGTGGTAGTGGGGTGCTAGATGTCTAGTCTCCCTTATGGCACTAATATGATAGTGGTAGTGGGGTGCTAGATGTCTAGTCTCCCTTATGGCTCTAATCTGATAGTTGTAGTGGAGTGGTAGATGTCTAGTCTTCTTTATGGCTCTAATCTGATAGTGGTAGTGGGGTGCTAGATGTCTAGTCTCCCTAATGGCTCTAATCTGATAGTGGTAGTGGGGTGCTAGATGTCTAGTCTCCCTTATGGCACTAATCTGATAGTGGTAGTGGGGTGCTAGATGTCTAGTCTCCCTTATGGCTCTAATCTGATAGTTGTAGTGGAGTGGTAGATGTCTAGTCTCCTTTATGGTTCTAATCTGATAGTGGTTTTGTGGTGGTTGATGTCTAGTCTCCCTAATGGCTCTAATCTGATAGTGGTAGTGGGGTGGTAGATGTCTAGTCTCCTTTATGGCTCTAATCTGATAGTGGTAGTGGGCTGGTAGATGTCTAGTCTCCTTTGTGCCTCTAATCTGATAGTGGTAGTGGGCTGGTAGATGTCTAGTCTCCCTTATGGCTCTAATCTGATAGTGGTAGTGGGGTGCTAGATGTCTAGTCTCCCTTATGGCTCTAATCTGATAGTGGTAGCGGGGTGGTTGATGTCTAGTCTCCTTTATGGCTCTAATCTGATAGTGGTAGTGGGCTGGTAGATGTCTAGTCTCCTTTGTGCCTCTAATCTGATAGTGGTAGTGGGCTGGTAGATGTCTAGTCTCCCTTATGGCTCTAATCTGATAGTGGTAGTGGGGTGCTAGATGTCTAGTCTCCCTTATGGCTCTAATCTGATAGTGGTAGTGGGCTGGTAGATGTCTAGTCTCCTTTATAACTCTAATCTGATAGTGGTAGTGGGCTGGTAGATGTATAGTCTCCCTTATGGCTCTAATCTGATAGTGGTAGTGGGGTGCTAGATGTCTAGTCTCCCTAATGGCTCTAATCTGATAGTGGTAGTGGGGTGCTAGATGTCTAGTCTCCCTTATGGCACTAATATGATAGTGGTAGTGGGGTGCTAGATGTCTAGTCTCCCTTATGGCTCTAATCTGATAGTTGTAGTGGAGTGGTAGATGTCTAGTCTTCTTTATGGCTCTAATCTGATAGTGGTAGTGGGGTGCTAGATGTCTAGTCTCCCTAATGGCTCTAATCTGATAGTGGTAGTGGGGTGCTAGATGTCTAGTCTCCCTTATGGCACTAATCTGATAGTGGTAGTGGGGTGCTAGATGTCTAGTCTCCCTTATGGCTCTAATCTGATAGTTGTAGTGGAGTGGTAGATGTCTAGTCTCCTTTATGGTTCTAATCTGATAGTGGTTTTGTGGTGGTTGATGTCTAGTCTCCCTAATGGCTCTAATCTGATAGTGGTAGTGGGGTGGTAGATGTCTAGTCTCCTTTATAACTCTAATCTGATAGTGGTAGTGGGGTGGTTGATGTCTAGTCTCCTTTATGGCTCTAATCTGATAGTGGTAGTGGGCTGGTAGATGTCTAGTCTCCTTTGTGCCTCTAATCTGATAGTGGTAGTGGGCTGGTAGATGTCTAGTCTCCCTTATGGCTCTAATCTGATAGTGGTAGTGGGGTGCTAGATGTCTAGTCTCCCTTATGGCTCTAATCTGATAGTGGTAGTGGGCTGGTAGATGTCTAGTCTCCTTTATAACTCTAATCTGATAGTGGTAGTGGGCTGGTAGATGTATAGTCTCCCTTATGGCTCTAATCTGATAGTGGTAGTGGGGTGCTAGATGTCTAGTCTCCCTAATGGCTCTAATCTGATAGTGGTAGTGGGGTGCTAGATGTCTAGTCTCCCTTATGGCACTAATCTGATAGTGGTAGTGGGGTGCTAGATGTCTAGTCTCCCTTATGGCTCTAATCTGATAGTTGTAGTGGAGTGGTAGATGTCTAGTCTTCTTTATGGCTCTAATCTGATAGTGGTAGTGGGGTGCTAGATGTCTAGTCTCCCTAATGGCTCTAATCTGATAGTGGTAGTGGGGTGCTAGATGTCTAGTCTCCCTTATGGCACTAATCTGATAGTGGTAGTGGGGTGCTAGATGTCTAGTCTCCCTTATGGCTCTAATCTGATAGTTGTAGTGGAGTGGTAGATGTCTAGTCTCCTTTATGGTTCTAATCTGATAGTGGTTTTGTGGTGGTTGATGTCTAGTCTCCCTAATGGCTCTAATCTGATAGTGGTAGTGGGGTGGTAGATGTCTAGTCTCCTTTATAACTCTAATCTGATAGTGGTAGTGGGGTGGTTGATGTCTAGTCTCCTTTATGGCTCTAATGTGATAGTGGTAGATGTGTTAGATGTCTAGTCTCCTTTGTGGCTCTAATCTGATAGTGGTAGTGGGTTGGTAGATGTCTAGTCTCCTTTATAACTCTAATCTGATAGTGGTAGTGGGGTTGTAGATATCTAGTATCCCGTATGACTCTAATCTGATAGTGGTAGTGGGCTGGTAGATGTGTAGTCTCCTTTATAACTCTAATCTGATAGTGGTAGTGTCCTTCCGGGTTGGAGCGCGCGGTCGCATTCGCACTTTGGTCCGCAGGTAGTATAACTTTTCATTACATTTCATTACATTTCATTATAGTAAAACGGTTTGATTTGTCTAATCTTAGCAATTTCTTCTTAGCTAGCTACATAGCCGTCTTTGTATCAAAGATAATTGCGTAATTATCGTATTTCGTCGTCCTAACGCAGTCTACACTGCTATCTGCCCAGCAGCTAGCCAGCTAGCTGCTAGCCAGCTAGCAAACGTCCACCGTCTACCGAATAGCAGCACTGTAGCAACTATTACACTCAACTGAACGACTCGATTAGTGTAGTGTTAGCTAGCTACATAGTTGTCTTTGCTGTCTTCGTATCCAAGATAATTGTGTAGTTTAGAGTGTGTAGTTTTAGAGTGATTATCTTAATTTACCGAGGTTAGCTAGCCAGCTATTTGTCGTCCTTAACCTGTCTAGGATGAGAGTGGCGCTAGCGGCACTCCCCCCCCACCCCCACTGAAAAACCAGTGCCGCGAAATTCAAAAACAATATTTTTTTTAAATATTTAACTTTCACACATTAAAGTCCAATACAGCTAATGAAAGACACAGATCTTGTGAATCCAGTCAACATGTCCGATTTTTAAAATGTTTTACAGGGAAGACACAATATGTAAAGATGTACATCTATTACCTAAAAACACATTAGCATAATCCACCATCTTTTATTTGTCCACCAACACCAGTAGCTATCACCAATTCGGCTAAACTAAGATATTTATAGCCCCTAACCAAGAAAAAAACTAATCAGATGACAGTCTGATAACATATTTATGGTATGGGATAGGTTTTGTTAGAAAAAAGTGCATATTTCAGGTAGATGGCATAGGTTACAATTGCACCCACCGTCACAAATGGAATAGAAAAACTACTTAGAGCAACGTGTTTACCTACTTACTAATCATCAAACATTTCGTAAAAATACACAGCATACACGAATCGAAAGACACAGATCCTGTGAATACAGACAATATTTCAGATTTTCTAAGTGTCTTACAGCGAAAACACAATAAATCGTTATATTAGCATAGCACATAGCACATAGCAGCCCAGCATTGATTCTAGCCAAAGTGAGCGATAAAAGTAAACATCGCCAAAATATATTAATTTTTTCACTAACCTTCTCAGAATTCTTCAGATGACACTCCTGTAACATCATATTACACAATCCATATAGAGTTTGATCGAAAATGTTTATATTTAGCCACCAAAATCATGGTTAGACAATGTGAAATGTAGCTCAGCTGGTCAGAAAAAGTCTGTGCGCCACTTAGACAGTGATCTACTCTTATACATAAATACTCATAAACGTGACTAAAAAATATAGGGTGGACAGGGATTGATAGACAATTTAATTCTTAATACAATCGCGGAATTACATTTTTTAAATTATCCTTACTTTTCAATACAGCTTGCGCCAAGCGAAGCTACGTCAAAAAACATGGCGTCCGAAGCCACTAACACTTTTCGACAGAAACACGATTTATCATAATAAAAATGTCCTACTTTGAGCTGTTCTTCCATCGGTATCTTGGGCAAAGGATCCTTTCTTGGGTCCAATCGTCTTTTGGTGGAAAGCTGTCCTCTTGCCATGTGGAAATGCCAACTGCGTTCGGGATGAACTGGAAGCGTGCCCAGCAATTCACAGCGTTTCAGAAATAAATGTCCCAAAATCGCACTAAACGGATATAAATTGCTATAAAACGCTTTAAATTAACTACCTTATGATGTTTTTAACTCCCATAACGAGTAGAAACATGACCCGAGTAATATTACTCCCTCCACTAATGCTTGGAACAGGTGCGGGTCGGTGTCCTCTATGCGCATGACGCAGCTCCAAAAGAGTGATTAGCCTCAGGGTTTTTTAATTTATAGTGCCTGTGAACGCGCAATCGACCCGATTCAAATCGTCATCACGTAAAGACATCCAGGGGAAGACGTAAGCAGTGTCCGTATAGTCATAGCAATAACAGTGCCCTTTTAACTGACTCCAGAACAGTGGCCAAAATTTCTGGAATCTGACTCCATGTCAGGGAAATTGCTGTAGAATGGGCTCTGTTCCACTTAGAGACAAAATTTCAACTCCTATAGAAACTATAGACTGTTTTCTATCCAATAATAATAATAATATGCATATTGTACGATCAAGAACTTTGTGGGAAGCCGTTTCAAAAAATTACACGATTAGCATAAATAGCCACAACAGCGCCCTCATCCCCAACAGGTTAACGTAGGAGACACTGCTAGCTAGCCAACAGCTAGCCAACGTCTACCGAATAGAACTTCCGCACTCAACAACCCGGTCGCACTCCGCTTCGCTCCACAGGTAGTATCACATTTTCATTTCATTTCATTACAGTACAACGGTTTGATTTGTTTGATCGTAGCTAGCTACATAGCCAGCTACATAGCCGTCATTGTATCAAAGATAATTGTGTAGTCTAGAGCGATTTTCTAGGTTAGCTAGCCAGCTATTGTCGTTCTTTTAACGCAACGTAACGTAATCAACACTGCTAGCTAGCCAGCTAGCCCCCGAATAGCAGCACTGTAGAAACTATTACACTCAACGGAACGACTTGACTAGTGTAGTGTCAACAACGCAGCCACTGCCAGCTAGCCTACAAAGTCAACAACGCAGCCACTGCCAGCTAGCCTACTTCAGCAGTACTGTATCATCTTAATCATTTTAGTCAATAAGATTCTTGCTACGTAAGCTTAACTTTCTGAACATTCGAGACGCGTAGTCCACTTGTCATTCCAATCTCCTTTGCATTAGCGTAGTCTCTTCTGTAGCCTGTCAACTATGTGTCTGTCTATCCCTGTTCTCTCCTCTCTGCACAGACCATACAAACGCTCCACACCGCGTGGCCGCGGCCACCCTAATCTGGTGGTCCCAGCGCGCACGACCCACGTGGAGTTCCAGGTCTCCGGTAGCCTCTGGAACTGCCGATCTGCGGCCAACAAGGCAGAGTTCATCTCAGCCTATGCCTCCCTCCAGTCCCTCGACTTCTTGGCACTGACGGAAACATGGATCACCACAGATAACACTGCTACTCCTACTGCTCTCTCTTCGTCCGCCCACGTGTTCTCGCACACCCCGAGAGCTTCTGGTCAGCGGGGTGGTGGCACCGGGATCCTCATCTCTCCCAAGTGGTCATTCTCTCTTTCTCCCCTTACCCATCTGTCTATCGCCTCCTTTGAATTCCATGCTGTCACAGTTACCAGCCCTTTCAAGCTTAACATCCTTATCATTTATCGCCCTCCAGGTTCCCTCGGAGAGTTCATCAATGAGCTTGATGCCTTGATAAGCTCCTTTCCTGAGGACGGCTCACCTCTCACAGTTCTGGGCGACTTTAACCTCCCCACGTCTACCTTTGACTCATTCCTCTCTGCCTCCTTCTTTCCACTCCTCTCCTCTTTTGACCTCACCCTCTCACCTTCCCCCCCTACTCACAAGGCAGGCAATACGCTCGACCTCATCTTTACTAGATGCTGTTCTTCCACTAACCTCATTGCAACTCCCCTCCAAGTCTCCGACCACTACCTTGTATCCTTTTCCCTCTCGCTCTCATCCAACACTTCCCACACTGCCCCTACTCGGATGGTATCGCGCCGTCCCAACCTTCGCTCTCTCTCCCCCGCTACCCTCTCCTCTTCCATCCTATCATCTCTTCCCTCTGCTCAAACCTTCTCCAACCTATCTCCTGATTCTGCCTCCTCAACCCTCCTCTCCTCCCTTTCTGCATCCTTTGACTCTCTATGTCCCCTATCCTCCAGGCCGGCTCGGTCCTCCCCTCCCGCTCCGTGGCTCGACGACTCATTGCGAGCTCACAGAACAGGGCTCCGGGCAGCCGAGCGGAAATGGAGGAAAACTCGCCTCCCTGCGGACCTGGCATCCTTTCACTCCCTCCTCTCTACATTTTCCTCTTCTGTCTCTGCTGCTAAAGCCACTTTCTACCACTCTAAATTCCAAGCATCTGCCTCTAACCCTAGGAAGCTCTTTGCCACCTTCTCCTCCCTCCTGTTATCCTCCTCCCCCTCCCCCCCCCTCCTCCCTCTCTGCAGATGACTTCGTCAACCATTTTGAAAAGAAGGTCGACGACATCCGATCCTCGTTTGCTAAGTCAAACGACACCGCTGGTTCTGCTCACACTGCCCTACCCTGTGCTCTGACCTCTTTCTCCCCTCTCTCTCCAGATGAAATCTCGCGTCTTGTGACGGCCGGCCGCCCAACAACCTGCCCGCTTGACCCTATCCCCTCCTCTCTTCTCCAGACCATTTCCGGAGACCTTCTCCCTTACCTCACCTCGCTCATCAACTCATCCCTGACCGCTGGCTACGTCCCTTCCGTCTTCAAGAGAGCGAGAGTTGCACCCCTTCTGAAAAAACCTACACTCGATCCCTCCGATGTCAACAACTACAGACCAGTATCCCTTCTTTCTTTTCTCTCCAAAACTCTTGAACGTGCCGTCCTTGGCCAGCTCTCCCGCTATCTCTCTCAGAATGACCTTCTTGATCCAAATCAGTCAGGTTTCAAGACTAGTCATTCAACTGAGACTGCTCTTCTCTGTATCACGGAGGCGCTCCGCACTGCTAAAGCTAACTCTCTCTCCTCTGCTCTCATCCTTCTAGACCTATCGGCTGCCTTCGATACTGTGAACCATCAGATCCTCCTCTCCACCCTCTCCGAGTTGGGCATCTCCGGCGCGGCCCACGCTTGGATTGCGTCCTACCTGACAGGTCGCTCCTACCAGGTGGCGTGGCGAGAATCTGTCTCCTCACCACGTGCTCTCACCACTGGTGTCCCCCAGGGCTCTGTTCTAGGCCCTCTCCTATTCTCGCTATACACCAAGTCACTTGGCTCTGTCATAACCTCACATGGTCTCTCCTATCATTGCTATGCAGACGACACACAACTAATCTTCTCCTTTCCCCCTTCTGATGACCAGGTGGCGAATCGCATCTCTGCATGTCTGGCAGACATATCAGTGTGGATGACGGATCACCACCTCAAGCTGAACCTCGGCAAGACGGAGCTGCTCTTCCTCCCGGGGAAGGACTGCCCGTTCCATGATCTCGCCATCACGGTTGACAACTCCATTGTGTCCTCCTCCCAGAGCGCTAAGAACCTTGGCGTGATCCTGGACAACACCCTGTCGTTCTCAACTAACATCAAGGCGGTGGCCCGTTCCTGTAGGTTCATGCTCTACAACATCCGCAGAGTACGACCCTGCCTCACACAGGAAGCGGCGCAGGTCCTAATCCAGGCACTTGTCATCTCCCGTCTGGATTACTGCAACTCGCTGTTGGCTGGGCTCCCTGCCTGTGCCATTAAACCCCTACAACTCATCCAGAACGCCGCAGCCCGTCTGGTGTTCAACCTTCCCAAGTTCCCTCCGCTCTCTCCACTGGCTTCCAGTTGAAGCTCGCATCCGCTACAAGACCATGGTGCTTGCCTACGGAGCTGTGAGGGGAACGGCACCTCAGTACCTCCAGGCTCTGATCAGGCCCTACACCCAAACAAGGGCACTGCGTTCATCCACCTCTGGCCTGCTCGCCTCCCTACCACTGAGGAAGTACAGTTCCCGCTCAGCCCAGTCAAAACTGTTCGCTGCTCTGGCCCCCCAATGGTGGAACAAACTCCCTCACGACGCCAGGACAGCGGAGTCAATCACCACCTTCCGGAGACACCTGAAACCCCACCTCTTTAAGGAATACCTAGGATAGGATAAAGTAATCCTTCTCACCCCCCCCCCCCCTTAAAAGATTTAGATGCACTATTGTAAAGTGGCTGTTCCACTGGATGTCATGAGGTGAATGCACCAATTTGTAAGTCGCTCTGGATAAGAGCGTCTGCTAAATGACTTAAATGTAAAAAATGTAATGGTAGTGGGGTGGTAGATGTCTAGTCTCCTTTATAACTCTAATCTGATAGTGGTAGTGGGCTGGTAGATGTTTAGTCTCCCTTATGGCTCTAATCTGATACTGGTAGTGGGGTGCTAGATGTCTAGTCTCCCTAATGGCTCTAATTTGATAGTGGTAGTGGGGTGCTAGATGTCTAGTCTTCTTTATGGCTCTAATCTGATAGTGGTTTTGTGGTGGTTGATGTCTAGTCTCCTTTATGGCTCTAATCTGATAGTGGTAGATATGGTAGATGTCTAGTCTCCCTTGTGGCTCTAATCTGATAGTGGTTGTGGGTTGGTAGATGTCTAGTCTCCCTTGTGGCTCTAATCTGATAGTTGTAGTGGGTTGGTAGATGTCTAGTCTCCCTTATGGCTCTAATCTGATAGTGGTAGTGGGCTGGTAGATGTCAAGTCTCCTTTTAGGCTCTAATCTGATAGTGGTTTTGTGGTGGTTGATGTCTAGTCTCCTTTATAACTCTAATCTTATAGTGGTAGTGGGGTGCTAGATGTCTAGTCTCCTTTATGGCTCTAATCTGATAGTGGTAGATGTGGTAGATGTCTAGTCTCCCTTGTGGCTCTAATCTTATAGTGGTAGTGGGTTGGTAGATGTCTAGTCTCCTTTATAACTCTAATCTTATAGTGGTAGTGGGGTGCTAGATGTCTAGTCTCCCTTATGGCTCTAATCTGATAGTGGTAGTGGGGTGGTAGATGTCTAGTCTCCTTTATGGCTCTAATCTGATAGTGGTAGATGTGGTAGATGTCTAGTCTCCTTTATAACTCTAATCTTATAGTGGTAGTGGGGTGCTAGATATCTAGTCTCCCTTATGGCTCTAATCTGATAGTGGTAGTGGGGTGGTTGATGTCTAGTATCCTTTATGGCTCTAATCTGATAGTGGTAGATGTGGTAGTTGTCTAGTCTCCTTTGTGGCTCTAATATGATGGTGGTAGTGGGGTCGTAGATATCTAGTCTCCCTTATGGATCTAATCTGATAGTGGTAGTGGGCTGGTAGATGTCTAGTCTCCCTTGTGGCTCTAATCTTATAGTGGTAGTGGGTTGGTAGATGTCTAGTCTCCTTTATAACTCTAATCTGATAGTGGTAGTGGGGTGGTTGATGTCTAGTCTCCTTTATGGCTCTAATCTGATAGTGGTAGATGTGGTAGATGTCTAGTCTCCCTTGTGGCTCTAATCTGATAGTTGTAGTGGGCTGGTAGATGTCTAGTCTCCTTTATAACTCTAATCTTATAGTGGTAGTGGGGTGCTAGATGTCTAGTCTCCCTTATGGCTCTAATCTGATAGTGGTAGTGGGCTGGTAGATGTCTAGTCTCCCTAATGGCTCTAATCTGATAGTGGTAGTGGGCTGGTAGATGTCTAGTCTCCTTTATGGCTCTAATCTGATAGTGGTTTTGTGGTGGTTGATGTCTAGTCTCCTTTGTGTCTCTAATATGATGGTGGTAGTGGGGTTGTAGATATCTAGTATCCCGTATGACTCTAATCTGATAGTGGTAGATGTGGTAGATGTCTAGTCTCCTTTGTGGCTCTAATCTGAGAGTGGTAGTGGGTTGGTAGATGTCTAGTCTCCTTTATGGCTCTAATCTGATAGTGGTAGATGTGGTAGATGTCTAGTCTCCTTTATAACTCTAATCTTATAGTGGTAGTGGGGTGCTAGATATCTAGTCTCCCTTATGGCTCTAATCTGATAGTGGTAGTGGGCTGGTAGATGTCTAGTCTCCCTAATGGCTCTAATCTGATAGTGGTAGTGGGGTGGTTGATGTCTAGTATCCTTTATGGCTCTAATCTGATAGTGGTAGATGTGGTAGTTGTCTAGTCTCCTTTGTGGCTCTAATATGATGGTGGTAGTGGGGTCGTAGATATCTAGTCTCCCTTATGGATCTAATCTGATAGTGGTAGTGGGCTGGTAGATGTCTAGTCTCCCTTGTGGCTCTAATCTTATAGTGGTAGTGGGTTGGTAGATGTCTAGTCTCCTTTATAACTCTAATCTGATAGTGGTAGTGGGGTGGTTGATGTCTAGTCTCCTTTATGGCTCTAATCTGATAGTGGTAGATGTGGTAGATGTCTAGTCTCCCTTGTGGCTCTAATCTGATAGTTGTAGTGGGCTGGTAGATGTCTAGTCTCCTTTATAACTCTAATCTTATAGTGGTAGTGGGGTGCTAGATGTCTAGTCTCCCTTATGGCTCTAATCTGATAGTGGTAGTGGGCTGGTAGATGTCTAGTCTCCCTAATGGCTCTAATCTGATAGTGGTAGTGGGCTGGTAGATGTCTAGTCTCCTTTATGGCTCTAATCTGATAGTGGTTTTGTGGTGGTTGATGTCTAGTCTCCTTTGTGTCTCTAATATGATGGTGGTAGTGGGGTTGTAGATATCTAGTATCCCGTATGACTCTAATCTGATAGTGGTAGATGTGGTAGATGTCTAGTCTCCTTTGTGGCTCTAATCTGAGAGTGGTAGTGGGTTGGTAGATGTCTAGTCTCCCTAATGGCTCTAATCTGGTAGTGGTAGTGGGGTGGTAGATGTCTAGTCTTCTTTATGGCTCTAATCTGATAGTGGTTTTGTGGTGGTTGATGTCTAGTCTCCCTTATGGCTCTAATCTGATAGTGGTAGTGGGGTGCTAGATGTCTAGTCTCCTTTGTGGCTCTAATATGATGGTGGTAGTGGGGTCGTAGATATCTAGTCTCCCTTATGGCTCTAATCTTATAGTGGTAGTGGGTTGGTAGATGTCTAGTCTCCTTTATAACTTTAATCTGATAGTGGTAGTGGGGTGCTAGATGTTTAGTCTCCCTAATGGCTCTAATCTGATAGTGGTAGTGGGCTGGTAGATGTCTAGTCTCCCTAATGGCTCTAATCTGATAGTGGTTGTGGGGTGGTAGATGTCTAGTCTCCTTTATGGCTCTAATCTGATAGTGGTTTTGTGGTGGTTGATGTCTAGTCTCCTTTATCGCTCTAATCTGATAGTGGTAGATGTGGTAGATGTCTAGTCTCCTTTGTGGCTCTAATATGATGGTGGTAGTGGGGTTGTAGATATCTAGTATCCCTTATGACTCTAATCTGATAGTGGTAGTGGGCTGGTAGATGTCTAGTCTCCTTTATAACTCTAATCTGATAGTGGTAGTGGGTGGTAGATGTCTAGTCTCGCTTGTGTCACTAATCTGATAGTGGTTGTGGGTTGGTAGATGTCTAGTCTCCTTTATAACTCTAATCTGATAGTGGTAGTGGGGTGGTAGATGTCTAGTCTCCCTTGTGGCTCTATTCTGATAGTGGTAGATATGGTAGATGTCTAGTCTCCTTTGTGGCTCCAATATGATGGTGGTAGTGGGTTGGTAGATTTCTAGTCTCCCTTGTGGCTCTAATCTGATAGTGGTAGTGGGTTGGTAGATGTCTAGTCTCCTTTATAACCCTAATCTGATAGTGGTAGTTGGCTGGTAGATGTCTAGTCTCCCTTGTGGCTCTAATCTGATAGTTGTAGTGGGCTGGTAGATGTCTAGTCTCCCTTGTGGCTCTAATCTTATAGTGGTAGTGGGCTGGTAGATGTCTAGTCTCCCTAATGGCTCTAATCTGATAGTGGTTGTGGGTTGGTAGATGTCTAGTCTCCCTTATGGCTCTAATCTGATTGTGGTAGTGGGTTGGTAGATGTTTAGTCTCCCTTATGGCTCTAATCTGATAGTGGTAATGGGGTCGTTGATATCTAGCCTCCCTTATGGCTCTAATCTGATAGTGGTAGTGGGCTGGTAAATGTCTAGTCTCCTTTGTGGCTCTACTATGATGGTGGTAGATGTCTAATCTTCTTTATGGCTCTAATCTGATAGTGGTTTTGTGGTGGTAGATGTCTAGTCTCCTTTGTGGCTCTAATCTGATAGTGGTTTTGTGGTGGTTGATGTCTAGTCTCCTTTATGGCTCTAATCTGATAGTGGTAGATATGGTAGATGTCTAGTCTCCCTTATGGCTCTAATCTGATAGTGGTAGTGGGTTGGTAGATTTCTAGCCTCCCTTATGGCTCTAATCTTATAGTGGTAGTGAGGTGGTCGATGTCTAGTCTCCCTTGTGGCTCTAATCTGATAGTTGTAGTGGGCTGGTAGATGTCTAGTCTCCCTTGTGGCTCTAATCTGATAGTGGTTGTGGGTTGGTAGATGTCTAGTCTCCTTTATAACTCTAATCTGATAGTGGTAGTGGGCTGGTAGATGTCTAGTCTCCCTTGTGGCTCTAATCTGATAGTTGTAGTGGGCTGGTAGATGTCTAGTCTCCCTTGTGGCTCTAATCTTATAGTGGTAGTGGGTTGGTAGATGTCTAGTCTCCCTAATGGCTCTAATCTGATAGTGGTTGTGGGTTGGTAGATGTCTAGTCTCCTTTATAACTCTAATCTGATAGTGGTAGTGCGGTGGTCGATGTCTAGTCTCCTTTATAACTCTAATCTGATAGTGGTAGTGGGGTGGTCGATGTCTAGTCTCCTTTATAACTCTAATCTGATAGTGGTAGTGGGGTGGTAGATGTCTAGTCTCGCTTGTGTCACTAATCTGATAGTGGTTGTGGGTTGGTAGATGTCTAGTCTCCTTTATAACTCTAATCTGATAGTGGTAGTGGGGTGGTAGATGTCTAGTCTCCCTTGTGGCTCTATTCTGATAGTGGTAGATATGGTAGATGTCTAGTCTCCTTTGTGGCTCCAATATGATGGTGGTAGTGGGTTGGTAGATTTCTAGTCTCCCTTGTGGCTCTAATCTGATAGTTGTAGTGGGCTGGTAGATGTCTAGTCTCCCTTGTGGCTCTAATCTTATGGTGGTAGTGGGCTGGTAGATGTCTAGTCTCCCTAATGGCTCTAATCTGATAGTGGTTGTGGGTTGGTAGATGTCTAGTCTCCTTTATAACTCTAATCTGATAGTGGTAGTGGGCTGGTAGATGTCTAGTCTCCCTTGTGGCTCTAATCTGATAGTTGTAGTGGGCTGGTAGATGTCTAGTCTCCCTTGTGGCTCTAATCTTATAGTGGTAGTGGGCTGGTAGATGTCTAGTCTCCCTAATGGCTCTAATCTGATAGTGGTTGTGGGTTGGTAGATGTCTAGTCTCCCTTATGGCTCTAATCTGATTGTGGTAGTGGGTTGGTAGATGTTTAGTCTCCCTTATGGCTCTAATCTGATAGTGGTAATGGGGTCGTTGATATCTAGCCTCCCTTATGGCTCTAATCTGATAGTGGTAGTGGGCTGGTAAATGTCTAGTCTCCTTTGTGGCTCTACTATGATGGTGGTAGTGGGGTGGTAGATGTCTAATCTTCTTTATGGCTCTAATCTGATAGTGGTTTTGTGGTGGTAGATGTCTAGTCTCCTTTGTGGCTCTAATCTGATAGTGGTTTTGTGGTGGTTGATGTCTAGTCTCCTTTATGGCTCTAATCTGATAGTGGTAGATATGGTAGATGTCTAGTCTCCCTTATGGCTCTAATCTGATAGTGGTAGTGGGTTGGTAGATTTCTAGCCTCCCTTATGGCTCTAATCTTATAGTGGTAGTGAGGTGGTCGATGTCTAGTCTCCCTTGTGGCTCTAATCTGTTAGTTGTAGTGGGCTGGTAGATGTCTAGTCTCCCTTGTGGCTCTAATCTTATAGTGGTAGTGGGTTGGTAGATGTCTAGTCTCCCTAATGGCTCTAATCTGATAGTGGTTGTGGGTTGGTAGATGTCTAGTCTCCTTTATAACTCTAATCTGATAGTGGTAGTGCGGTGGTCGATGTCTAGTCTCCTTTATAACTCTAATCTGATAGTGGTAGTGGGGTGGTCGATGTCTAGTCTCCTTTATGGCTCTAATATGATGGTGGTAGTGGGGTCGTAGATATCTAGTCTCCCTTATGGCTCTAACCTGATTGTGGTAGTGGGTTGGTAGATTTCTAGTCTCCCTTATGGCTCTAATCTTATAGTGGTAGTGGGGTCGTTGATATCTAGTCTCCCTTGTGTCTCTAATCTGATAGTGGTTTTGCTGTGGTTGATGTCTAGTCTCCTTTATGGCTCTAATCTGATTGTGGTAGATGTCTAGTCTCCTTTGTGGCTCTACTATGATGGTGGTAGTGGGGTCGTAGATATCTAGTCCCCTTTATGGCTCTAATCTGATAGTGGTAGTGGGTTGGTAGATGTTTAGTCTCCCTTATGGCTCTAATCTGATAGTGGTAATGGGGTCGTTGATATCTAGCCTCCCTTATGGCTCTAATCTGATAGTGGTAGTGGGCTGGTAAATGTCTAGTCTCCTTTGTGGCTCTACTATGATGGTGGTAGTGGGGTCGTAGATATCTAGTCCCCTTTATGGCTCTAATCTGATAGTGGTAGTGGGCTGGTAGATGTCTAGTCTCCCTTATGGCTCTAATCTGATAGTGGTAGTGGGCTGGAAGATGTCTAGTCTCCATTATGGCTCTAGACTCCCTTATGGCTCTAATCTGATAGTTGTAGTTGGCTGGTAGAAGTCTAGTCTCCTTTGTGGCTCTAATAAGATGGTGGTAGTGGGGTGGTAGATGTCTAATCTTCTTTATGGCTCTAATCTGATAGTGGTTTTGTGGTGGTAGATGTCTAGTCTCCTTTGTGGCTCTAATCTGATAGTGGTTTTGTGGTGGTTGATGTCTAGTCTCCTTTATGGCTCTAATCTGATAGTGGTAGATATGGTAGATGTCTAGTCTCCCTTATGGCTCTAATCTGATAGTGGTAGTGGGTTGGTAGATTTCTAGCCTCCCTTATGGCTCTAATCTTATAGTGGTAGTGAGGTGGTCGATGTCTAGTCTCCCTTGTGGCTCTAATCTGATAGTTGTAGTGGGCTGGTAGATGTCTAGTCTCCCTTGTGGCTCTAATCTGATAGTGGTTGTGGGTTGGTAGATGTCTAGTCTCCTTTATAACTCTAATCTGATAGTGGTAGTGGGCTGGTAGATGTTTAGTCTCCCTTGTGGCTCTAATCTGATAGTTGTAGTGGGCTGGTAGATGTCTAGTCTCCCTTGTGGCTCTAATCTTATAGTGGTAGTGGGTTGGTAGATGTCTAGTCTCCCTAATGGCTCTAATCTGATAGTGGTTGTGGGTTGGTAGATGTCTAGTCTCCTTTATAACTCTAATCTGATAGTGGTAGTGGGGTGGTCGATGTCTAGTCTCCTTTATTGCTCTAATCTGATAGTGGTAGTGGGCTGGTAGATGTCTAGTCTCCCTTGTGGCTCTAATCTGATAGTTGTAGTGGGCTGGTAGATGTCTAGTCTCCCTTGTGGCTCTAATCTTATAGTGGTAGTGGGTTGGTAGATGTCTAGTCTACTTTATAACTCTAATCTGATAGTGGTAGTGGGGTGGTAGATGTCTAGTCTCCCTTGTGTCTCTAATCTGATAGTGGTTTTGTGGTGGTTGATGTCTAGTCTCCTTTGCGGCTCTAATATGATGGTGGTAGTGGGGTCGTAGATATCTCGTCTCCCTTATGGCTCTAACCTGATTGTGGTAGTGGGTTGGTAGATTTCTAGTCTCCCTTATGGCTCTAATCTTATAGTGGTAGTGGGGTCGTTGATATCTAGTCTCCCTTGTGTCTCTAATCTGATAGTGGTTTTGTTGTGGTTGATGTCTAGTCTCCTTTATGGCTCTAATCTGATTGTGGTAGATGTCTAGTCTCCTTTGTGGCTCTACTATGATGGTGGTAGTGGGGTCGTAGATATCTAGTCCCCTTTATGGCTCTAATCTGATAGTGGTAGTGGGTTGGTAGATGTTTAGTCTCCCTTATGGCTCTAATCTGATAGTGGTAATGGGGTCGTTGATATCTAGCCTCCCTTATGGCTCTAATCTGATAGTGGTAGTGGGCTGGTAAATGTCTAGTCTCCTTTGTGGCTCTACTATGATGGTGGTAGTGGGGTCGTAGATATCTAGTCCCCTTTATGGCTCTAATCTGATAGTGGTAGTGGGCTGGTAGATGTCTAGTCTCCCTTATGGCTCTAATCTGATAGTGGTAGTGGGCTGGAAGATGTCTAGTCTCCATTATGGCTCTAGACTCCCTTATGGCTCTAATCTGATAGTTGTAGTTGGCTGGTAGAAGTCTAGTCTCCTTTGTGGCTCTAATAAGATGGTGGTAGTGGGGTTGTAGATATCTAGTATCCCTTATGACTCTAATCTGATAGTGGTAGTGGGCTGGTAGATGTCTAGTCTCCTTTATAACTCTAATCTGATAGTGGTAGTGGGGTGGTTGATGTCTAGTCTCCTTTATGGCTCTAATCTGATAGTGGTAGATGTGGTAGATGTCTAGTCTCCTTTGTGGCTCTAATATGATGGTGGTAGTGGGGTCGTAGATATCTAGTCTCCCTTATGGATCTAATCTGATAGTGGTAGTGGGCTGGTAGATGTCTAGTCTCCCTTGTGGCTCTAATCTTATAGTGGTAGTGGGTTGGTAGATGTCTAGTCTCCTTTATAACTCTAATCTGATAGTGGTAGTGGGGTGGTTGATGTCTAGTCTCCTTTATGGCTCTAATCGGATAGTGGTAGATGTGGTAGATGTCTAGTCTCCCTTGTGGCTCTAATCTTATAGTGGTAGTGGGTTGGTAGATGTCTAGTCTCCTTTATAACTCTAATCTTATAGTGGTAGTGGGGTGCTAGATGTCTAGTCTCCCTAATGGCTCTAATCTGATAGTGGTAGTGGGGTGGTAGATGTCTAGTCTCCTTTATGGCTCTAATCTGATAGTGGTTTTGTGGTGGTTGATGTCTAGTCTCCTTTATGGCTCTAATCTGATAGTGGTAGATGTGGTAGATGTCTAGTCTCCTTTGTGGCTCTAATATGATGGTGGTAGTGGGGTTGTAGATATCTAGTATCCCGTATGACTCTAATCTGATAGTGGTAGATGTCTAGTCTCCTTTTTGGCTCTAATCTGAGAGTGGTAGTGGGTTGGTAGATGTCTAGTCTCCTTTATGCCTCTAATCTGATAGTGGTAGTGGGCTGGTAGATGTCTAGTCTCCCTAATGGCTCTAATCTGATAGTGGTAGTGGGGTGGTAGATGTCTAGTCTTCTTTGTGGCTCTAATCTGATAGTGGTTTTGTGGTGGTTGATGTCTAGTCTCCCTTATGGCTCTAATCTGATAGTGGTAGTGGGGTGCTAGATGTCTAGTCTTCTTTATGGCTCTAATCTGATAGTGGTTTTGTGGTGGTTGATGTCTAGTCTCCTTTATGGCTCTAATCTGATAGTGGTAGATATGGTAGATGTCTAGTCTCCTTTGTGGCTCTAATATGATGGTGGTAGTGGGGTCGTAGAAATCTAGTCTCCCTTATGGCTCTAATCTGATAGTGATAGTGGGTTGGTAGATTTCTAGTCTCCCTTATGGCTCTAATCTGATAGTGGTTGTGGGTTGGTAGATGTCTAGTCTCCCTTGTGGCTCTAATCTGATAGTTGTAGTGGGCTGGTAGATGTCTAGTCTCCCTTGTGGCTCTTATCTTATAGTGGTAGTGGGTTGGTAGATGTCTTGTCTCCTTTATAACTTTAATCTGATAGTGGTAGTGGGGTGCTAGATGTTTAGTCTCCCTTATGGCTCTAATCTGATAGTGGTTTTGTGGTGGTTGATGTCTAGTCTCCTTTATGGCTCTAATCTGATAGTGGTAGATGTGGTAGATGTCTAGTCTCCTTTGTGGCTCTAATATGATGGTGGTAGTGGGGTTGTAGATATCTAGTATCCCTTATGACTCTAATCTGATAGTGGTAGTGGGCTGGTAGATGTCTAGTCTCTTTTATAACTCTAATCTGATAGTGGTAGTGGGGTGGTAGATGTCTAGTCTCGCTTGTGTCACTAATCTGATAGTGGTTGTGGGTTGGTAGATGTCTAGTCTCCTTTATAACTCTAATCTGATAGTGGTAGTGGGGTGGTCGATGTCTAGTCTCCCTTATGGCTCTAATCTGATAGTGGTAGTGGGGTGCTAGATGTCTAGTCTCCCTTATGGCTCTAATCTGATAGTGGTAGTGGGGTGATAGATGTCTAGTCTCTTTTGTGGCTCCAATATGATGGTGGTAGTGGGGTCGTAGATATCTAGTCTCCCTTATGGCTCTAATCTGATAGTTGTAGTGGGCTGGTAGATGTCTAGTCTCCCTTGTGGCTCTAATCTTATAGTGGTAGTGGGTTGGTAGATGTCTAGTCTCCCTAATGGCTCTAATCTGATAGTGGTTGTGGGTTGGTAGATGTCTAGTCTCCTTTGTGGCTCTAATCTGATAGTGGTAGTGGGGTGGTCGATGTCTGGTCTCCTTTATAACTCTAATCTGATAGTGGTAGTGGGGTGGTAGATGTCTAGTCTCCCTTGTGTCTCTAATCTGATAGTGGTTTTGTGGTGGTTGATGTCTAGTCTCCTTTATGGCTCTAATCTGATAGTGGTAGATGGTAGATGTCTAGTCTCCTTTGTGACTAATATGATGGTGGTAGTGGGGTCGTAGATATCTAGTCTCCCTTGTGGCTCTAATCTGATAGTTGTAGTGGGCTGGTAGATGTCTAGTCTCCCTTGTGGCTCTAATCTTATAGTGGTAGTGGGTTGGTAGATGTCTAGTCTACTTTATAACTCTAATCTGATAGTGGTAGTGGGGTGGTAGATGTCTAGTCTCCCTTGTGTCTCTAATCTGATAGTGGTTTTGTGGTGGTTGATGTCTAGTCTCCTTTATGGCTCTAATCTGATAGTGGTAGATATGGTAGATGTCTAGTCTCCTTTGCGGCTCTAATATGATGGTGGTAGTGGGGTCGTAGATATCTAGTCCCCTTTATGGCTCTAATCTGATAGTGGTAGTGGGTTGGTAGATGTTTAGTCTCCCTTATGGCTCTAATCTGATAGTTGTAGTGGGCTGGTAGATGTCTAGTCTCCCTTGTGGCTCTAATCTTATAGTGGTAGTGGGTTGGTAGATGTCTAGTCTACTTTATAACTCTAATCTGATAGTGGTAGTGGGGTGGTAGATGTCTAGTCTCCCTTGTGTCTCTAATCTGATAGTGGTTTTGTGGTGGTTGATGTCTAGTCTCCTTTATGGCTCTAATATGATGGTGGTAGTGGGGTCGTAGATATCTAGTCTCCCTTATGGCTCTAACCTGATTGTGGTAGTGGGTTGGTAGATTTCTAGTCTCCCTTATGGCTCTAATCTTATAGTGGTAGTGGGGTCGTTGATATCTAGTCTCCCTTGTGTCTCTAATCTGATAGTGGTTTTGTTGTGGTTGATGTCTAGTCTCCTTTATGGCTCTAATCTGATTGTGGTAGATGTCTAGTCTCCTTTGTGGCTCTACTATGATGGTGGTAGTGGGGTCGTAGATATCTAGTCCCCTTTATGGCTCTAATCTGATAGTGGTAGTGGGTTGGTAGATGTTTAGTCTCCCTTATGGCTCTAATCTGATAGTGGTAATGGGGTCGTTGATATCTAGCCTCCCTTATGGCTCTAATCTGATAGTGGTAGTGGGCTGGTAAATGTCTAGTCTCCTTTGTGGCTCTACTATGATGGTGGTAGTGGGGTCGTAGATATCTAGTCCCCTTTATGGCTCTAATCTGATAGTGGTAGTGGGCTGGTAGATGTCTAGTCTCCCTTATGGCTCTAATCTGATAGTGGTAGTGGGCTGGAAGATGTCTAGTCTCCATTATGGCTCTAGACTCCCTTATGGCTCTAATCTGATAGGTGTAGTTGGCTGGTAGAAGTCTAGTCTCCTTTGTGGCTCTAATAAGATGGTGGTAGTGGGGTTGTAGATATCTAGTATCCCTTATGACTCTAATCTGATAGTGGTAGTGGGCTGGTAGATGTCTAGTCTCCTTTATAACTCTAATCTGATAGTGGTAGTGGGGTGGTTGATGTCTAGTCTCCTTTATGGCTCTAATCTGATAGTGGTAGATGTGGTAGATGTCTAGTCTCCTTTGTGGCTCTAATATGATGGTGGTAGTGGGGTCGTAGATATCTAGTCTCCCTTATGGATCTAATCTGATAGTGGTAGTGGGCTGGTAGATGTCTAGTCTCCCTTGTGGCTCTAATCTTATAGTGGTAGTGGGTTGGTAGATGTCTAGTCTCCTTTATAACTCTAATCTGATAGTGGTAGTGGGGTGGTTGATATCTAGCCTCCCTTATGGCTCTAATCTGATAGTGGTAGTGGGCTGGTAAATGTCTAGTCTCCTTTGTGGCTCTACTATGATGGTGGTAGTGGGGTCGTAGATATCTAGTCCCCTTTATGGCTCTAATCTGATAGTGGTAGTGGGCTGGTAGATGTCTAGTCTCCCTTATGGCTCTAATCTGATAGTGGTAGTGGGCTGGAAGATGTCTAGTCTCCATTATGGCTCTAGACTCCCTTATGGCTCTAATCTGATAGTTGTAGTTGGCTGGTAGAAGTCTAGTCTCCTTTGTGGCTCTAATAAGATGGTGGTAGTGGGGTGGTAGATGTCTAATCTTCTTTATGGCTCTAATCTGAGAGTGGTTTTGTGGTGGTAGATGTCTAGTCTCCTTTGTGGCTCTAATCTGATAGTGGTTTTGTGGTGGTTGATGTCTAGTCTCCTTTATGGCTCTAATCTGATAGTGGTAGATATGGTAGATGTCTAGTCTCCCTTATGGCTCTAATCTGATAGTGGTAGTGGGTTGGTAGATTTCTAGCCTCCCTTATGGCTCTAATCTTATAGTGGTAGTGAGGTGGTCGATGTCTAGTCTCCCTTGTGGCTCTAATCTGATAGTTGTAGTGGGCTGGTAGATGTCTAGTCTCCCTTGTGGCTCTAATCTGATAGTGGTTGTGGGTTGGTAGATGTCTAGTCTCCTTTATAACTCTAATCTGATAGTGGTAGTGGGCTGGTAGATGTTTAGTCTCCCTTGTGGCTCTAATCTGATAGTTGTAGTGGGCTGGTAGATGTCTAGTCTCCCTTGTGGCTCTAATCTTATAGTGGTAGTGGGTTGGTAGATGTCTAGTCTCCCTAATGGCTCTAATCTGATAGTGGTTGTGGGTTGGTAGATGTCTAGTCTCCTTTATAACTCTAATCTGATAGTGGTAGTGCGGTGGTCGATGTCTAGTCTCCTTTATAACTCTAATCTGATAGTGGTAGTGGGGTGGTCGATGTCTAGTCTCCTTTATTGCTCTAATCTGATAGTGGTAGTGGGCTGGTAGATGTCTAGTCTCCCTTGTGGCTCTAATCTTATAGTGGTAGTGGGTTGGTAGATGTCTAGTCTACTTTATAACTCTAATCTGATAGTGGTAGTGGGGTTGTAGATGTCTAGTCTCCCTTGTGTCTCTAATCTGATAGTGGTTTTGTGGTGGTTGATGTCTAGTCTCCTTTATGGCTCTAATATGATGGTGGTAGTGGGGTCGTAGATATCTAGTCTCCCTTATGGCTCTAACCTGATTGTGGTAGTGGGTTGGTAGATTTCTAGTCTCCCTTATGGCTCTAATCTTATAGTGGTAGTGGGGTCGTTGATATCTAGTCTCCCTTGTGTCTCTAATCTGATAGTGGTTTTGCTGTGGTTGATGTCTAGTCTCCTTTATGGCTCTAATCTGATTGTGGTAGATGTCTAGTCTCCTTTGTGGCTCTACTATGATGGTGGTAGTGGGGTCGTAGATATCTAGTCCCCTTTATGGCTCTAATCTGATAGTGGTAGTGGGTTGGTAGATGTTTAGTCTCCCTTATGGCTCTAATCTGATAGTGGTAATGGGGTCGTTGATATCTAGCCTCCCTTATGGCTCTAATCTGATAGTGGTAGTGGGCTGGTAAATGTCTAGTCTCCTTTGTGGCTCTACTATGATGGTGGTAGTGGGGTCGTAGATATCTAGTCCCCTTTATGGCTCTAATCTGATAGTGGTAGTGGGCTGGTAGATGTCTAGTCTCCCTTATGGCTCTAATCTGATAGTGGTAGTGGGCTGGAAGATGTCTAGTCTCCATTATGGCTCTAGACTCCCTTATGGCTCTAATCTGATAGTTGTAGTTGGCTGGTAGAAGTCTAGTCTCCTTTGTGGCTCTAATAAGATGGTGGTAGTGGGGTTGTAGATATCTAGTATCCCTTATGACTCTAATCTGATAGTGGTAGTGGGCTGGTAGATGTCTAGTCTCCTTTATAACTCTAATCTGATAGTGGTAGTGGGGTGGTTGATGTCTAGTCTCCTTTATGGCTCTAATCTGATAGTGGTAGATGTGGTAGATGTCTAGTCTCCTTTGTGGCTCTAATATGATGGTGGTAGTGGGGTCGTAGATATCTAGTCTCCCTTATGGATCTAATCTGATAGTGGTAGTGGGCTGGTAGATGTCTAGTCTCCCTTGTGGCTCTAATCTTATAGTGGTAGTGGGTTGGTAGATGTCTAGTCTCCTTTATAACTCTAATCTGATAGTGGTAGTGGGGTGGTTGATGTCTAGTCTCCTTTATGGCTCTAATCTGATAGTGGTAGATGTGGTAGATGTCTAGTCTCCCTTGTGGCTCTAATCTTATAGTGGTAGTGGGTTGGTAGATGTCTAGTCTCCTTTATAACTCTAATCTTATAGTGGTAGTGGGCTGGTAGATGTCTAGTCTCCCTTGTGGCTCTAATCTTATAGTGGTAGTGGGTTGGTAGATGTCTAGTCTCCCTAATGGCTCTAATCTGATAGTGGTAGTGGGGTGGTAGATGTCTAGTCTCCTTTATGGCTCTAATCTGATAGTGGTTTTGTGGTGGTTGATGTCTAGTCTCCTTTATGGCTCTAATCTGATAGTGGTAGATGTGGTAGATGTCTAGTCTCCTTTGTGGCTCTAATATGATGGTGGTAGTGGGGTTGTAGATATCTAGTATCCCGTATGACTCTAATCTGATAGTGGTAGATGTCTAGTCTCCTTTTTGGCTCTAATCTGAGAGTGGTAGTGGGTTGGTAGATGTCTAGTCTCCTTTATGCCTCTAATCTGATAGTGGTAGTGGGCTGGTAGATGTCTAGTCTCCCTAATGGCTCTAATCTGATAGTGGTAGATGTGGTAGATGTCTAGTCTTCTTTGTGGCTCTAATCTGATAGTGGTTTTGTGGTGGTTGATGTCTAGTCTCCCTTATGGCTCTAATCTGATAGTGGTAGTGGGGTGCTAGATGTCTAGTCTTCTTTATGGCTCTAATCTGATAGTGGTTTTGTGGTGGTTGATGTCTAGTCTCCTTTATGGCTCTAATCTGATAGTGGTAGATATGGTAGATGTCTAGTCTCCTTTGTGGCTCTAATATGATGGTGGTAGTGGGGTCGTAGAAATCTAGTCTCCCTTATGGCTCTAATCTGATAGTGATAGTGGGTTGGAAGATTTCTAGTCTCCCTTATGGCTCTAATCTGATAGTGGTTGTGGGTTGGTAGATGTCTAGTCTCCCTTGTGGCTCTAATCTGATAGTTGTAGTGGGCTGGTAGATGTCTAGTCTCCCTTGTGGCTCTTATCTTATAGTGGTAGTGGGTTGGTAGATGTCTTGTCTCCTTTATAACTTTAATCTGATAGTGGTAGTGGGGTGCTAGATGTTTAGTCTCCCTTATGGCTCTAATCTGATAGTGGTAGTGGGCTGGTAGATGTCTAGTCTCCCTAATGGCTCTAATCTGATAGTGGTAGTGGGGTGGTAGATGTCTAGTCTCCTTTATGGCTCTAATCTGATAGTGGTTTTGTGGTAGATGTCTAGTCTCCTTTGTGGCTCTAATATGATGGTGGTAGTGGGGTTGTAGATATCTAGTATCCCTTATGACTCTAATCTGATAGTGGTAGTGGGCTGGTAGATGTCTAGTCTCTTTTATAACTCTAATCTGATAGTGGTAGTGGGGTGGTAGATGTCTAGTCTCGCTTGTGTCACTAATCTGATAGTGGTTGTGGGTTGGTAGATGTCTAGTCTCCTTTATAACTCTAATCTGATAGTGGTAGTGGGGTGGTCGATGTCAAGTCTCCCTTATGGCTCTAATCTGATAGTGGTAGTGGGGTGGTAGATGTCTAGTCTCCCTTATGGCTCTAATCTGATAGTGGTAGTGGGGTGATAGATGTCTAGTCTCTTTTGTGGCTCCAATATGATGGTGGTAGTGGGGTCGTAGATATCTAGTCTCCCTTATGGCTCTAATCTGATAGTTGTAGTGGGCTGGTAGATGTCTAGTCTCCCTTGTGGCTCTAATCTTATAGTGGTAGTGGGTTGGTAGATGTCTAGTCTCCCTAATGGCTCTAATCTGATAGTGGTTGTGGGTTGGTAGATGTCTAGTCTCCTTTGTGGCTCTAATCTGATAGTGGTAGTGGGGTGGTCGATGTCTGGTCTCCTTTATAACTCTAATCTGATAGTGGTAGTGGGGTGGTAGATGTCTAGTCTCCCTTGTGTCTCTAATCTGATAGTGGTTTTGTGGTGGTTGATGTCTAGTCTCCTTTATGGCTCTAATCTGATAGTGGTAGATATGGTAGATGTCTAGTCTCCTTTGTGACTAATATGATGGTGGTAGTGGGGTCGTAGATATCTAGTCTCCCTTGTGGCTCTAATCTGATAGTTGTAGTGGGCTGGTAGATGTCTAGTCTCCCTTGTGGCTCTAATCTTATAGTGGTAGTGGGTTGGTAGATGTCTAGTCTCCCTAATGTCTCTAATCTGATAGTTGTAGTGGGCTGGTAGATGTCTAGTCTCCCTTGTGGCTCTAATCTTATAGTGGTTGTGGGTTGGTAGATGTCTAGTCTCCTTTATAACTCTAATCTGATAGTGGTAGTGCGGTGGTCGATGTCTAGTCTCCTTTATGACTCTAATCTGATAGTGGTAGTGGGCTGGTAGATGTCTAGTCTCCCTTGTGGCTCTAATCTGATAGTTGTAGTGGGCTGGTAGATGTCTAGTCTCCCTTGTGGCTCTAATCTGATAGTGGTTGTGGGTTGGTAGATGTCTAGTCTCCCTTGTGGCTCTAATCTGATAGTTGTAGTGGGCTAGATGTCTAGAGTAGATGTCTATATTAGAGCCATAAGGGAGACTAGACATCTGTTTTCAACTCTTAATGATCGGCTATGAAAAGCCAACTGAGATTTATTCCTGATTATTATTTGACCATGCTTGTCATTTATGAACATTTTGAAAATCTTGGCTCTCTCTAATTTTCTCCTTCTCTCTTTCTTTCTCTCGGAGGACCTGAGCCCTAGGACCATACGTCGGGACTACCGGCCGTGGTGACTCCTTGCTGTCCCCAGTCCGCCTGGCCTTGCTGCTATTCCAGTTTCAACTGTTCTGCCTGCGGTTATGGAACCCCTACCTGTCCCAGACCTGCTGTTTTCAACTCTTAATGATCGGCTATGAAAAGCCAACTGAGATTTATTCCTGATTATTATTTGACCATGCTTGTCATTTATGGAAATTTTGAAAATCTTGGCTCTCTCTAATTTTCTCCTTCTCTCTTTCTTTCTCTCGGAGGACCTGGGCCCTAGGACCATGCGTCGGGACTGCCGCCCGTGGTGACTCCTTGCTGTCCCCAGTCCGCCTGGCCTTGCTGCTATTCCAGTTTCAGCTGTTCTGCCTGCGGTTATGGAACCGCCACCTGTCCCAGACCTGTTGTTTTTCAACTCTTGATGATCGGCTATGAAAAGCCAACTGAAAATTATTCATGATTATTATTTGACCATGCTTGTCACTTATGAACATTTTTGAACATCTTGGCATAGTTCTGTTATAATCTCCACCCGGCACAGCCAGAAGAGGACTGGCCACCCCTCATAGCCTGGTTCCTCTCTAGGTTTCTTCCTAGGTTTTGGCCTTTCTAGGGAGTTTTTCCTAGCCACCGTGCTTCTACACCTGCATTACTAGCTGTTTGGGGTTTTAGGCTGGGTGTCTGTACAGCACTTCGAGATATTAGCTGATGTACGAAGGGCTATATAAAATAAAATTGATTGATTGATTGATGTCTAGTCTCCCTTGTGGCTCTTATCTTATAGTGGTAGTGGGTTGGTAGATGTCTTGTCTCCTTTATAACTTTAATCTGATAGTGGTAGTGGGGTGCTAGATGTTTAGTCTCCCTTATGGCTCTAATCTGATAGTGGTAGTGGGCTGGTAGATGTCTAGTCTCCCTAATGGCTCTAATCTGATAGTGGTAGTGGGGTGGTAGATGTCTAGTCTCCTTTATGGCTCTAATCTGATAGTGGTTTTGTGGTAGATGTCTAGTCTCCTTTGTGGCTCTAATATGATGGTGGTAGTGGGGTTGTAGATATCTAGTATCCCTTATGACTCTAATCTGATAGTGGTAGTGGGCTGGTAGATGTCTAGTCTCTTTTATAACTCTAATCTGATAGTGGTAGTGGGGTGGTAGATGTCTAGTCTCGCTTGTGTCACTAATCTGATAGTGGTTGTGGGTTGGTAGATGTCTAGTCTCCTTTATAACTCTAATCTGATAGTGGTAGTGGGGTGGTCGATGTCTAGTCTCCCTTATGGCTCTAATCTGATAGTGGTAGTGGGGTGCTAGATGTCTAGTCTCCCTTATGGCTCTAATCTGATAGTGGTAGTGGGGTGATAGATGTCTAGTCTCTTTTGTGGCTCCAATATGATGGTGGTAGTGGGGTCGTAGATATCTAGTCTCCCTTATGGCTCTAATCTGATAGTTGTAGTGGGCTGGTAGATGTCTAGTCTCCCTTGTGGCTCTAATCTTATAGTGGTAGTGGGTTTCTAGATGTCTAGTCTCCCTAATGGCTCTAATCTGATAGTGGTTGTGGGTTGGTAGATGTCTAGTCTCCTTTGTGGCTCTAATCTGATAGTGGTAGTGGGGTGGTCGATGTCTGGTCTCCTTTATAACTCTAATCTGATAGTGGTAGTGGGGTGGTAGATGTCTAGTCTCCCTTGTGTCTCTAATCTGATAGTGGTTTTGTGGTGGTTGATGTCTAGTCTCCTTTATGGCTCTAATCTGATAGTGGTAGATATGGTAGATGTCTAGTCTCCTTTGTGACTAATATGATGGTGGTAGTGGGGTCGTAGATATCTAGTCTCCCTTGTGGCTCTAATCTGATAGTTGTAGTGGGCTGGTAGATGTCTAGTCTCCCTTGTGGCTCTAATCTTATAGTGGTAGTGGGTTGGTAGATGTCTAGTCTCCCTAATGTCTCTAATCTGATAGTGGTTGTGGGTTGGTAGATGTCTAGTCTCCTTTATAACTCTAATCTGATAGTGGTAGTGCGGTGGTCGATGTCTAGTCTCCTTTATTGCTCTAATCTGATAGTGGTAGTGGGCTGGTAGATGTCTAGTCTCCCTTGTGGCTCTAATCTGATAGTTGTAGTGGGCTGGTAGATGTCTAGTCTCCCTTGTGGCTCTAATCTTATAGTGGTAGTGGGTTGGTAGATGTCTAGTCTACTTTATAACTCTAATCTGATAGTGGTAGTGGGGTGGTAGATGTCTAGTCTCCCTTGTGTCTCTAATCTGATAGTGGTTTTGTGGTGGTTGATGTCTAGTCTCCTTTATGGCTCTAATCTGATAGTGGTAGATATGGTAGATGTCTAGTCTCCTTTGCGGCTCTAATATGATGGTGGTAGTGGGGTCGTAGATATCTAGTCCCCTTTATGGCTCTAATCTGATAGTGGTAGTGGGTTGGTAGATGTTTAGTCTCCCTTATGGCTCTAATCTGATAGTGGTAATGGGGTCGTTGATATCTAGCCTCCCTTATGGCTCTAATCTGATAGTGGTAGTGGGCTGGTAAATGTCTAGTCTCCTTTGTGGCTCTACTATGATGGTAGTAGTGGGGTCGTAGATATCTAGTCCCCTTTATGGCTCTAATCTGATAGTGGTAGTGGGCTGGTAGATGTCTAGTCTCCCTTATGGCTCTAATCTGATAGTGGTAGTGGGGTCGTTGATATCTAGTCTCCCTTATGGCTCTAATCTGATAGTGGTAGTGGGCTGGAAGATGTCTAGTCTCCATTATGGCTCTAGACTCCCTTATGGCTCTAATCTGATAGTGGTAGATGTGGTAGATGTCTAGTCTCCTTTGTGGCTCTAATATGATGGTGGTAGTGGGGTTGTAGATATCTAGTATCCCTTATGACTCTAATCTGATAGTGGTAGTGGGCTGGTAGATGTCTAGTCTCCTTTATAACTCTAATCTGATAGTGGTAGTGGGGTGGTAGATGTCTAGTCTCGCTGGTGTCACTAATCTGATAGTGGTAGTGGGCTGGTAGATTTCTAGTCTCCCTTGTGGCTCTAATCTGATAGTTGTAGTGGGCTGGTAGATGTCTAGTCTCCCTTGTGGCTCTAATCTTATAGTGGTAGTGGGCTGGTAGATGTCTAGTCTCCCTAATGGCTCTAATCTGATAGTGGTTGTGGGTTGGTCGATGTCTAGTCTCCTTTATAACTCTAATCTGATAGTGGTAGTGCGGTGGTCGATGTCTAGTCTCCTTTATAACTCTAATCTGATAGTGGTAGTGGGGTGGTCGATGTCTAGTCTCCCTAATGGCTCTAATCTGATAGTGGTAGTGGGGTGGTAGATTTCTAGTCTCCCTTGTGTCTCTAATCTGATAGTGGTTTTGTGGTGGTTGATGTCTAGTCTCCTTTATGGATCTAATATGATAGTGGTAGATGTGGTAGATGTCTAGTCTCCTTTGTGGCTCTAATATGATGGTGGTAGTGGGGTAATAGATATCTAGTCTCCCTTATGGCTCTAATCTGATAGTGGTAGTGGGGTGGTCGATGTCTAGTCTCCTTTATGGCTCTAATCTGATGGTGGTAGTGGGGTGGTCGATGTCTAGTCTCCTTTATAACTCTAATCTGATAGTGGTAGTGGGCTGCTAGATGTCCAGTCTCCCTTATTGCTCTAATTTGATATTGGTGGTGGGCTGGTAGATGTCTAGTCTCCCTAATGGCTCTAATCTGATAGTGGTAGTGGGTTGATAGATGTCTAGTCTCCCTTATGGCTCTAATCTGATAGTGGTAGATGTGGTAGATGTCTAGTCTCCTTAATGGCTCTAATCTGAAAGTGGTAGTGGGGTGGTAGATGTCTAGTCTCCCTTGTGTCTCTAATCTGATAGTGGTAGCGGGGTGGTAGATGTCTAGTCTCCTTTATAACTCTAATCTGATAGTGGTAGTGGGGTGGTAGATGTCTAGTCTCCCTAATGGCTCTAATCTCATAGTGGTAGTGGGGTGCTAGATGTCTAGTCTCCTTTATGGCTCTAATCTGAAAGTGGTTTTGTGGTGGTTGATGTCTAGTCTCCTTTATTGCTCTAATCTGATATTGGTAGATGTGGTAGATGTCTAGTCTCCTTTATAACTCTAATCTGATAGTGGTAGTGGGGTGGTAGATGTCTAGTCTCCCTAATGGCTCTAATCTGTAGATGTCTAGTCTCCCTAGTGGCTCTAATCTCCTTTGTGGCTCTAATATGATGGTGGTAGTGGGGTCGTAGATATCTAGTCTCCCTTGTGGCTCTAATCTGATAGTTGTAGTGGGCTGGTAGATGTCTAGTCTCCTTTATTGCTCTAATCTTATAGTGGTAGTGGGGTGGTAGATGTCTAGTCTCGCTTGTGTCACTATTCTGATAGTGGTTGTGGGTTGGTAGATGTCTAGTCTCCTTTATAACTCTAATCTGTTAGTGGTAGTGGGCTGGTAGATGTCTAGTCTCCCTTGTGGCTCTAATCTGATAGTTGTAGTGGGCTGGTAGATGTCTAGTCTCCCTTGTGGCTCTAATCTTATAGTGGTAGTGGGCTGGTAGATGTCTAGTCTCCTTTATAACTCTAATCTGATAGTGGTAGTGGGCTGGTAGATGTCTAGTCTCCTGTTTGACTCTAATCTGATAGTGGTAGTGGGGTGGCAGATGCCTACTCTCCCTTGTGTCTCTAATCTGATAGTGGTTTTGTGGTGGTTGATGTCTAGTCTCCTTTATAACTCTAATCTGATAGTGGTAGTGGGGTTGTCGATGTCTAGTCTCCTTTATAACTCTAATCTGATAGTGGTAGTGGGGTGGTCGATGTCTAGTCTCCTTTATGGCTCTAATCTGATGGTGGTAGTGGGGTGGTCGATGTCTAGTCTCCTTTATAACTCTAATCTGGTAGTGGGGTGGTAGATGTCTAGTCTCCCTTGTGTCTCTAATCTGATAGTGGTTTTGTGGTGGTTGATGTCTAGTCTCCTTTGTGGCTCTAATATGATGGTGGTAGTGGGGTCGTAGATATCTAGTCTCCCTTATGGCTCTAATCTGATAGTGGAAGTGGGTTGGTATATTTCTAGTCTCCCTAATGGCTCTAATCTTATAGTGGTAGTGAGGTTGTCGATGTCTAGTCTCCCTTGTGGCTCTAATCTGATAGTTGTAGTGGGCTGGTAGATGTCTAGTCTCCTTTATGGCTCTAATCTGATATTGGTAGATGTGGTAGATGTCTAGTCTCCTTTATATCTCTAATCTGATAGTGGTAGTGGGGTCGTAGATATCTAGTCTCCCTTATGGCTCTAATCTGACAGAGGTTTTGTGGTGGTTGATGTCTAGTCTCATTTATGGCTCTAATCTGACAGAGGTTTTGTGGTGGTTGATGTCTAGTCTCCTTTATGGCTCTAATCTGACAGAGGTTTTGTGGTGGTTGATGTCTAGTCTCCTTTATGGCTCTAATCTCATAGTGGTAGATGTGGTAGATGTCTAGTCTCCTTTGTGGCTCTAATATCATGGTGGTAGTGGGGTTGTAGATATCTAGCATCCCTTATGACTCTAATCTTATAGTGGTAGTGAGGTGGTCGATGTCTAGTCTCTTTTATAACTCTAATCTGATATTGGTATTGGGGTGGTAGATGTCTAGTCTCCCTTGTGTCTCTAATCTGATAGTGGTTTTGTGGTGGTTGATGTCTAGTCTCCTTTATGGCTCTAATCTGATGGTGGTAGTGGGGTGGTCGATGTCTAGTCTCCTTTATAACTCTAATCTGATAGTGGTAGTGGGGTGGTCGATGTCTAGTCTCCCTTGTGGCTCTAATCTGATAGTTGTAGTGGGCTGGTAGATGTCTAGTCTCCCTTATGGCTCTAGACTCCCTTATGGCTCTAATCTGACAGAGGTTTTGTGGTGGTTGATGTCTAGTCTCATTTATGGCTCTAATCTGATAGTGGTTTTGTGGTGGTTGATGTCTAGTCTCCTTTATGGCTCTAATCTGATGGTGGTAGTGGGGTTGTAGATATCTAGTATCCCTTATGACTCTAATCTGATAGTTGTAGTGGGCTGGTAGAAGTCTAGTCTCATTTATGGCTCTAATCTGACAGAGGTTTTGTGGTGGTTGATGTCTAGTCTCCTTTATGGCTCTAATCTGATAGTGGTAGTGGGGTCGTAGATATCTAGTCTCCCTTATGGCTCTAATCTGACAGAGGTTTTGTGGTGGTTGATGTCTAGTCTCATTTATGGCTCTAATCTGATAGTGGTTTTGTGGTGGTTGATGTCTAGTCTCCTTTATGGCTCTAATCTGATAGTGGTTTTGTGGTGGTTGATGTCTAGTCTCCTTTATGGCTCTAATCTGATGGTGGTAGTGGGGTTGTAGATATCTAGTATCCCTTATGACTCTAATCTGATAGTTGTAGTGGGCTGGTAGATGTCTAGTCTCCTTTATAGCTCTAATCTGATAGTGGTAGTGGGGTGGTAGATGTCTAGTCTCGCTTGTGTCACTATTCTGATAGTGGTTGTGGGTTGGTAGATGTCTAGTCTCCTTTATAACTCTAATCTGTTAGTGGTAGTGGGCTGGTAGATGTCTAGTCTCCCTTGTGGCTCTAATCTTATAGTGGTAGTGGGCTGGTAGATGTCTAGTCTCCTTTATAACTCTAATCTGATATTGGTGGTGGGCTGGTAGATGTCTAGTCTCTGTAATGGCTCTAATCTGATAGTGGTTGTGCGTTGGTAGATTTCTAGTCTCCTGTTTGACTCTAATCTGATAGTGGTAGTGGGGTGGCAGATGCCTACTCTCCCTTATGGCTCTAATCTAATAGTGGTGTGGTAGATGTCTAGTCGCCTTTATGGCTCTAATCTGATAGTGGTAGTGGGCTGGTAGATGTCTAGTCTCCTTTATTACATTTACATTTAAGTCATTTAGCAGACGCTCTTATCCAGAGCGACTTACAAATTGGTGCATTCACCTTATGACATCCAGTGGAACAACCACTTTACAATAGTGCATCTAAATCTTTTAAGGGGGGGGGGGGGGTCAGAAGGATTACTTTATCCTATCCTAGGTATTCCTTGAAGAGGTGGGGTTTCAGGTGTCTCCGGAAGGTGGTGATTGACTCCGCTGTCCTGGCGTCGTGAGGGAGTTTGTTCCACCATTGGGGTGCCAGAGCAGCGAACAGTTTTGACTGGGCTGAGCGGGAACTGTACTTCCTCAGTGGTAGGGAGGCGAGCAGGCCAGAGGTGGATGAACGCAGGCCAGAGGTGGATGAACGCAGTGCCCTTGTCCTTTATAACTCTAATCTGATAGTGGTAGCGGGGTGGTAGATGTCTAGTCTCCCTTATGGCTCTAATCTGATAGTGGTAGTGGGCTGGTAGATGTCTAGTCTCCCTTATGGCTCTAATCTGATAGTGGTAGATGTGGTAGATGTCAAGTCTCCTTTATGGCTCTAATCTGATAGAGGTAGTGGGGCGGTATATTTCTAGTCTCCCTTGTGTCTCTAATCTGATAGTGGTAGCGGGGTGGTAGATGTCTAGTCTCCTTTATAACTCTAATCTGATAGTGGTAGTGGGGTGGTAGATGTCTAGTCTCCCAAATGGCTCTAATCTCATAGTGGTAGTGGGGTGCTAGATGTCTAGTCTCCCTTATGGCTCTAATCTGATAGTGGTAGTGGGGTGGTAGATGTCTAGTCTCCTTTATGGCTCTAATCTGATAGTGGTTTTGTGGTGGTTGATGTCTAGTCTCCTTTATGGCTCTAATCTGATATTGGTAGATGTGGTAGATGTCTAGTCTCCTTTATATCTCTAATCTGATAGTGGTAGTGGGGTCGTAGATATCTAGTCTCCCTTATGGCTCTAATCTGATAGTGGTAGTGGGCTGGTAGATGTCTAGTCTCCTTTATAACTCTAATATGTTAGTGGTAGTGGGCTGGTAGATGTCTAGTCTCCCTTGTGGCTCTAATCTGATAGTTGTAGTGGGCTGGTAGATGTCTTGTCTCCCTTGTGGCTCTAATCTGATAGTGGTTGTGGGTTGGTAGATGTCTAGTCTCCTTTATAACTCTAATCTGATAGTGGTAGTGGGGTGGTCGATGTCTAGTCTGCTTTATAACTCTAATCTGATAGTGGTAGTGGGGTGGTAGATGTCTAGTCTCCCTAATGGCTCTAATCTCCTTTGTGGCTCGAATATGATGGTGGTAGTGGGGTCGTAGATATCTAGTCTCCCTTATGGCTCTAATCTGATAGTGGAAGTGGGTTGGTATATTTCTAGTCTCCCTAATGGCTCTAATCTTATAGTGGTAGTGAGGTTGTCGATGTCTAGTCTCCCTTGTGGCTCTAATCTGATAGTTGTAGTGGGCTGGTAGATGTCTAGTCTCCTTTATGGCTCTAATCTGATAGTGGTTTTGTGGTGGTTGATGTCTAGTCTCCTTTATGGCTCTAATCTGATATTGGTAGATGTGGTAGATGTCTAGTCTCCTTTATATCTCTAATCTGATAGTGGTAGTGGGGTCGTAGATATCTAGTCTCCCTTATGGCTCTAATCTGATAGTGGTAGTGGGCTGGTAGATGTCTAGTCTCCTTTATAACTCTAATATGTTAGTGGTAGTGGGCTGGTAGATGTCTTGTCTCCCTTGTGGCTCTAATCTTATAGTGGTAGTGGGCTGGTAGATGTCTAGTCTCCCTTGTGGCTCTACTCTTATAGTGGTAGTGGGCTGGTAGATGTCTAGTCTCCTTTATAACTCTAATCTGATAGTGGTAGTGAGCTGGTAGATGTCTAGTCTCCCTAATGGCTCTAATCTGATAGTGGTTGTGGGTTGGTAGATGTCTAGTCTCCTTTATAACTCTAATCTGATAGTGGTAGTGGGGTGGTCGATGTCTAGTCTGCTTTATAACTCTAATCTGATAGTGGTAGTGGGGTGGTAGATGTCTAGTCTCCCTAATGGCTCTAATCTCCTTTGTGGCTCTAATATGATGGTGGTATTGGGGTCGTAGATATCTAGTCTCCCTTATGGCTCTAATCTGATAGTGGTAGTGGGCTGGTAGATGTCTAGTCTCCTTTATAATCTGATAGTGGTAGTGGGGTGGTAGATGTCTAGTCTCCCTTGTGTCTCTAATCTGATAGTGGTTTTGTGGTGGTTGATGTCTAGTCTCCTTTATGGCTCTAATCTGATAGTGGTAGATATGGTAGATGTCTAGTCTCCTTTGTGGCTCGAATATGATGGTGGTAGTGGGGTCGTAGATATCTAGTCTCCCTTATGGCTCTAATCTGATAGTGGAAGTGGGTTGGTATATTTCTAGTCTCCCTAATGGCTCTAATCTTATAGTGGTAGTGAGGTTGTCGATGTCTAGTCTCCCTTGTGGCTCTAATCTGATAGTTGTAGTGGGCTGGTAGATGTCTAGTCTCCTTTATGGCTCTAATCTGATATTGGTAGATGTGGTAGATGTCTAGTCTCCTTTATATCTCTAATCTGATAGTGGTAGTGGGGTCGTAGATATCTAGTCTCCCTTATGGCTCTAATCTGATAGTGGTAGTGGGCTGGTAGATGTCTAGTCTCCTTTATAACTCTAATCTGATAGTGGTAGTGGGCTGGTAGATGTCTAGTCTCCCTATTGGCTCTAATCTGATAGTGGTTGTGGGTTGGTAGATGTCTCCTTTATAACTCTAATCTGATAGTGGTAGTGGGCTGGTCGATGTCTAGTCTCCTTTATAACTATAATCTGATAGTGGTAGTGGGGTGGTAGATGTCTAGTCTCGCTTGTGTCACTAATCTGATAGTGGCTGTGGGTTGGTAGATGTCTATTCTCCTTTATAACTCTAATCTGATAGTGGTAGTGGGCTGGTAGATGTCTAGTCTCCCTATTGGCTCTAATCTGATAGTGGTTGTGGGTTGGTAGATGTCTCCTTTATAACTCTAATCTGATAGTGGTAGTGGGTTGGTAGATGTCTAGTCTCCTTTATAACTCTAATCTGATAGTGGTAGTGGGGTGGTAGATGTCTAGTCTCCCAAATGGCTCTAATCTCATAGTGGTAGTGGGGTGCTAGATGTCTAGTCTCCCTTATGGCTCTAATCTGATAGTGGTAGTGGGGTGGTAGATGTCTAGTCTCCTTTATGGCTCTAATCTGATAGTGGTTTTGTGGTGGTTGATGTCTAGTCTCCTTTATGGCTCTAATCTGATATTGGTAGATGTGGTAGATGTCTAGTCTCCTTTATATCTCTAATCTGATAGTGGTAGTGGGGTCGTAGATATCTAGTCTCCCTTATGGCTCTAATCTGATAGTGGTAGTGGGCTGGTAGATGTCTAGTCTCCTTTATAACTCTAATATGTTAGTGGTAGTGGGCTGGTAGATGTCTAGTCTCCCTTGTGGCTCTAATCTGATAGTTGTAGTGGGCTGGTAGATGTCTTGTCTCCCTTGTGGCTCTAATCTGATAGTGGTTGTGGGTTGGTAGATGTCTAGTCTCCTTTATAACTCTAATATGTTAGTGGTAGTGGGCTGGTAGATGTCTAGTCTCCCTTGTGGCTCTAATCTGATAGTTGTAGTGGGCTGGTAGATGTCTTGTCTCCCTTGTGGCTCTAATCTGATAGTGGTAGTGGGCTGGTAGATGTCTAGTCTCCCTATTGGCTCTAATCTGATAGTGGTTTTGTGGTGGTTGATGTCTAGTCTCCTTTATGGCTCTAATCTGATGGTGGTAGATGTGGTAGATGTCTAGTCTCCTTTGTGGCTCTAATATGATGGTGGTAGTGGGGTTGTAGATATCTAGTATCCCTTATGACTCTAATCTGATAGTGGTAGTGGGGTGGTACATGTCTAGTCGCCTTTATAACTCTAATTTGATAGTGGTAGTGGGCTGGTAGATGTCTAGTCTCCCTAATGGCTCTAATCTGATAGTTGTAGTGGGTTGGTAGATGTCTAGTCTCCTTTATAACTCTAATCTGATAGTGGTAGTGGGCTGGTAGATGTCTAGTCTCCCTAATGGCTCTAATCTGATAGTTGTAGTGGGTTGGTAGATGTCTAGTCTCCTTTGTGGCTCTAATCTGATAGTGGTAGTGGGTTGGTAGATGTCTAGTCTCCTTTATGCCTCTAATCTGATAGTGGTAGTGGGCTGGTAGATGTCTAGTCTCCCTTATGGCTCTAATCTGATAGTGGTAGTGGGGTGCTAGATGTCTAGTCTCCCTTATGGCTCTAATCTGATAGTGGTAGTGGGGTGCTAGATGTCTAGTCTCCCTAATGGCTCTAATCTGATAGTGGTAGTGGGGTGGTAGATGTCTAGTCTCCCTTGTGTCTCTAATCTGATAGTGGTTTTGTGGTGGTTGATGTCTAGTCTCCTTTATGGCTCTAATCTGATAGTGGTAGATATGGTAGATGTCTAGTCTCCTTTGTGGCTCTAATATGATGGTGTTAGTGGGGTCGTAGATATCTAGTCTCCCTTATGGCTCTAATCTTATAGTGGTAGTGAGGTGGTCGATGTCTAGTCTCCCTTGTGGCTCTAATCTGATAGTTGTAGTGGGCTGGTAGATGTCTAGTCTCCCTAATGGCTCTAATCTGATAGTGGTTGTGTGTTGGTAGATTTCTAGTCTCCTGTTTGACTCTAATCTGATAGTGGTAGTGGGGTGGCAGATGCCTACTCTCCCTTATGGCTCTAATCTAATAGTGGTGTGGTAGATGTCTAGTCGCCTTTATGGCTCTAATCTGATAGTGGTAGTGGGCTGGTAGATGTCTAGTCTCCTTTATAACTCTAATCTGATAGTGGTAGCGGGGTGGTAGATGTCTAGCCTCCCTTATGGCTCTAATCTGATAGTGGTAGTGGGCTGGTAGATGTCTAGTCTCCTTTATGGCTCTAATCTGATAGTGGTAGTGGGGTGGTAGATGTCTAGTCTCCCCTATGGCTCTAATTTGATAGTGGTAGATGTGGTAGATGTCTAGTCTCCTTTATAACTCTAATCTGATAGTGGTAGTCTAATCTGATAGTGGTAGTGGGGTGGTAGATGTCTAGTCTCCCTAATGGTAGCGGGGTGGTATCTAATCTCATAGTGGTAGTGGGGTGCTAGATGTCTAGTCTCCCTTATGGCTCTAATCTGATAGTGGTAGTGGGGTGGTAGATGTCTAGTCTCCTTTATGGCTCTAATCTGATGTCTAGTCTCCTTTATATCTCTAATCTGATAGTGGTAGTGGGGTGGTAGATGTCTAGTCTCCCTAATGGCTCTAATCTGTAGATGTCTAGTCTCCCTAATGGCTCTAATCTCCTTTGTGGCTCTAATATGATGGTGGTAGTGGGGTCGTAGATATCTAGTCTCCCTTATGGCTCTAATCTGATAGTGGTAGTGGGCTGGTAGATGTCTAGTCTCCTTTGTGGCTCTAATATGATGGTGGTAGTGGGGTTGTAGATATCTAGTATCCCTTATGACTCTAATCTGATAGTGGTAGTGGGGTGGTAGATGTCTAGTCTCCCTTGTGTCTCTAATCTGATAGTGGTTTTGTGGTGGTTGATGTCTAGTCTCCTTTATGGCTCTAATCTGATGGTGGTAGTGAGGTGGTCGATGTCTAGTCTCCCTTGTGGCTCTAATCTGATAGTTGTAGTGGGCTGGTAGATGTCTAGTCTCCCTAATGGCTCTAATCTGATAGTGGTTGTGTGTTGGTAGATTTCTAGTCTCCTGTTTGACTCTAATCTGATAGTGGTAGTGGGGTGGCAGATGCCTACTCTCCCTTATGGCTCTAATCTAATAGTGGTGTGGTAGATGTCTAGTCGCCTTTATGGCTCTAATCTGATAGTGGTAGTGGGCTGGTAGATGTCTAGTCTCCTTTATAACTCTAATCTGATAGTGGTAGCGGGGTGGTAGATGTCTAGCCTCCCTTATGGCTCTAATCTGATAGTGGTAGTGGGCTGGTAGATGTCTAGTCTCCTTTATGGCTCTAATCTGATAGTGGTAGTGGGGTGGTAGATGTCTAGTCTCCCCTATGGCTCTAATTTGATAGTGGTAGATGTGGTAGATGTCTAGTCTCCTTTATAACTCTAATCTGATAGTGGTAGTGGGGTGGTAGATGTCTAGTCTCCCTTGTGTCTCTAATCTGATAGTGGTAGTGGGGCGGTAGATGTCTAGTCTCCCTAATGGCTCTAATCTCATAGTGGTAGTGGGCTGGTAGATGTCTAGTCTCCCTTATGGCTCTAATCTGATAGTGGTAGTGGGGTGGTAGATGTCTAGTCTCCTTTATGGCTCTAATCTGATGTCTAGTCTCCTTTATATCTCTAATCTGATAGTGGTAGTGGGGTGGTAGATGTCTAGTCTCCCTAATGGCTCTAATCTGTAGATGTCTAGTCTCCCTAATGGCTCTAATCTCCTTTGTGGCTCTAATATGATGGTGGTAGTGGGGTCGTAGATATCTAGTCTCCCTTATGGCTCTAATCTGATAGTGGTAGTGGGCTGGTAGATGTCTAGTCTCCTTTGTGGCTCTAATATGATGGTGGTAGTGGGGTTGTAGATATCTAGTATCCCTTATGACTCTAATCTGATAGTGGTAGTGGGGTGGTAGATGTCTAGTCTCCCTTGTGTCTCTAATCTGATAGTGGTTTTGTGGTGGTTGATGTCTAGTCTCCTTTATGGCTCTAATCTGATGGTGGTAGTGGGGTGGTCGATGTCTAGTCTCCTTTATAACTCTAATCTGATAGTGGTAGTGGGGTGGTAGATGTCTAGTCTCCCTTGTGTCTCTAATCTGATAGTGGTTTTGTGGTGGTTGACGTCTAGTCTCCTTTATGGCTCTAATCTGATAGTGGTAGATATGGTAGATGTCTAGTCTCCTTTGTGGTTCTAATATGACGGTGGTAGTGGGGTCGTAGATATCTAGTCTCCCTTATGGCTCTAATCTGATAGTGGAAGTGGGTTGGTAGATTTCTAGTCTCCCTTGTGGCTCTAATTTGATTGTGGTTGTGTGTTGGTAGATGTCTAGTCTCCTTTATGGCTCTAATCTGATAGTGGTAGTGGGCTGGTAGATGTCTAGTCTCCTTTGTGGCTCTAATATGATGGTGGTAGTGGGGTTGTAGATATCTAGTATCCCTTATGACTCTAATCTGATAGTTGTAGTGGGCTGGTAGATGTCTAGTCTCCTTTATAGCTCTAATCTGATAGTGGTTGTGGGTTGGTAGATGTCTAGTCTCCTTTATAACTCTAATCTGTTAGTGGTAGTGGGCTGGTAGATGTTTTGTCTCCCTTGTGGCTCTAATCTTATAGTGGTAGTGGGCTGGTAGATGTCTAGTCTCCCTTGTGGCTCTAATCTTATAGTGGTAGTGGGCTGGTTGATGTCTAGTCTCCTTTATAACTCTAATCTGATAGTGGTAGTGAGCTGGTCGATGTCTAGTCTCCTTTATAGCTCTAATCTGATAGTGGTAGTGGGGTGGTAGATGTCTAGTCTCGCTTGTGTCACTATTCTGATAGTGGTTGTGGGTTTGGTAGATGTCTAGTCTCCTTTATAACTAATCTGATAGTGGTAGTGGGGTGGTAGACGTCTAGTCTCCCCAATGGCTCTAATCTGTAGATGTCTAGTCTCCCTAATGGCTCTAATCTCCTTTGTGGCTCTAATATGATGGTGGTAGTGGGGTCGTAGATATCTAGTCTCCCTTATGGCTCTAATCTGATAGTGGTAGTGGGCTGGTAGATGTCTAGTCTCCCTATTGGCTCTAATCTGATAGTGGTTGTGGGTTGGTAGATGTCTAGTCTCCTTTATAACTCTAATCTGATAGTGGTAGTGGGGTGGTCGATGTCTAGTCTCCTTTATAACTATAATCTGATAGTGGTAGTGGGGTGGTTGATGTCTAGTCTCCTATGTGGCTCTAATATGATGGTGGTAGTGGGGTCGTAGATATCTAGTCTCCCTTATGGCTCTAATCTGATAGTGGTAGTGGGTTGGTATATTTCTAGTCTCCCTTGTGGCTCTAATCTGATAGTTGTAGTGGGCTGGTAGATGTCTAGTCTCCCTTGTGGCTCTAATCTTATATTGGTTGTGGGCTGGTAGATGTCTAGTCTCCTTTATAACTCTAATCTGAGAGTGGTAGTGAGCTGGTAGATGTCTAGTCTCCTTTATAACTCTAATCTGATAGTGGTAGTGGGCTGGTAGATGTCTAGTCTCCCTTGTGGCTCTAATATGATAGTTGTAGCGGGCTGGTAGATGTCTAGTCTCCTTTATAACTCTAATCTGAGAGTGGTAGTGAGCTGGTAGATGTCTAGTCTCCTTTATAACTCTAATCTGATAGTGGTAGTGGGGTGGTAGATGTCTAGTCTCCCTTGTGTCTCTAATCTGATAGTGGTTTTGTGGTGGTTGATGTCTAGTCTCCTTTATGGCTCTAATCTGATAGTGGTAGATATGGTAGATGTCTAGTCTCCTTTGTGGCTCTAATATGATGGTGGTAGTGGGGTTGTAGATATCTAGTCTCCCTTATGGCTCTAATCTTATAGTGGTAGTGAGGTGGTCGATGTCTAGTCTCCCTTGTGGCTCTAATCTGATAGTTGTAGTGGGCTGGTAGATTTCTAGTCTCCCTTGTGGCTCTAATCTGATAGCGGTTGTGGGTTGGTTGATGTCTAGTCTCCTTTATAACTCTAATCTGATAGTGGTAGTGGGGTGGTAGATGTCTAGTCTCCCTTGTGGCTCTAATCTGATAGCGGTTGTGGGTTGGTTGATGTCTAGTCTCCTTTATAACTCTAATCTGATAGTGGTAGTGGGGTGGAAGATGTCTAGTCTCCTTTATGGCTCTAATCTGATAGTGGTTTTGTGGTGGTTGACGTCTAGTCTCCTTTATGGCTCTAATCTGATAGTGGTAGATATGGTAGATGTCTAGTCTCCTTTGTGGCTCTAATATGATGGTGGTAGTGGGGTCGTAGATATCTAGTCTCCTTTATGGCTCTAATCTGATAGTGGTAGTGGGCTGGTAGATGTCTAGTCTCCTTTATGGCTCTAATCTGATAGTGGTAGTGGGCTGGTAGATGTCTAGTCTCCCTTATGGCTCTAATCTCATAGTTGTAGTGGGCTTGTAGAAGTCTAGTCTCCTTTATGGCTCTAATCTGATAGTGGTTTTGTGGTGGTTGATGTCTAGTCTGCTTTATGGCTCTAATATGATGGTGGTAGTGGGGTCATAGATATCTAGTCTCCCTTATGGCTCTAATCTGATTGTGGTAGTGGGTTGGTAGATTTCTGGTCTCCCTCATGGCTCTAATCTTATAGTGGTAGTGGGGTCGTTGATGTCTAGTCTCCTTTATGGCTCTAATCTGATAGTGGTAGATGTGGTAGATGTGTAGTCTCCTTTATGGCTCTAATCTGATAGTGGTATTGGGCTGGTAGATGTCTAGTCTCCCTTATTGCTCTAGTCTCCCTTATGGCTCTAATCTGATAGTGGTTGTGCGTTGGTAGATTTCTAGTCTCCTGTTTGACTCTAATCTGATAGTGGTAGTGGGGTGGCAGATGCCTACTCTCCCTTGTGGCTCTAATCTGATAGTGGTAGTGGGCTGGTAGATGTCTAGTCTCCCTTATGGCTCTAGACTCCCTTATGGCTCTAATCTCATAGTTGTAGTGGGCTGGTAGAAGTCTAGTCTCCTTTATGGCTCTAATCTGATAGTGGTAGTGGGCTGGTAGAAGTCTAGTCTCCTTTATGGCTCTAATCTGATAGTGGTAGATGTGGTAGATGTCTAGTCTCCGTTGTGGCTCTAATATGATGGTGGTAGTGGGGTTGTAGATATCTAGTATCCCTTATGACTCTAATCTGATAGTTGTACTGGGCTGGTAGATGTCTAGTCTCCTTTATAGCTCTAATCTGATAGTGGTTTTGTGGTGGTTGATGTCTAGTCTCCTTTGTGGCTCTAATCTGATAGTGGTAGATGTGGTAGATGTCTAGTCTCGCTTGTGGCTCTAATCTGATAGTGGTTGTGGGTTGGTAGATGTCTAGTCTCCTTTATAACTCTAATCTGATGGTGGTAGTGTGGTGGTCGATGTCTAGTCTCCTTTATAACTCTAATTTGATTGTGGTTGTGGGTTGGTAGATGTCTAGTCTCCTTTATGGCTCTAATCTGATAGTGGTAGTGGGCTGGTAGATGTCTAGTCTCCCTTATGGCTCTAATCTCATAGTTGTAGTGGGCTTGTAGAAGTCTAGTCTCCTTTATGGCTCTAATCTGATAGTGGTTTTGTGGTGGTTGATGTCTAGTCTCCTTTATGGCTCTAATATGATGGTGGTAGTGGGGTCATAGATATCTAGTCTCCCTTATGGCTCTAATCTGATTGTGGTAGTGGGCTGGTAGATGTCTAGTCTCCCTTATGGCTCTAATCTCATAGTTGTAGTGGGCTTGTAGAAGTCTAGTCTCCTTTATGGCTCTAATCTGATAGTGGTAGTGTGGTGGTCGATGTCTAGTCTCCTTTATAACTCTAATCTGATAGTGGTAGTGGGTTGGTAGATGTCTAGTCTCCTTTATAACTCTAATCTGATAGTGGTAGTGGGGTGGTAGATGTCTAGTCTCCTTTATAACTCTAATCTTATAGTGGTAGCGAGGTTGTCGATATCTAGTCTCCCTTGTGGCTCTAATCTGATAGTTGTAGTGGGCTGGTAGATGTCTAGTCTCCCTTGTGGCTCTAATCTGATAGTGGTTGTGGGTTGGTAGATGTCTAGTCTCCTTTATAACTCTAATCTGATAGTGGAAGTGGGCTGGTAGATGTCTAGTGTCCCTTGTGTCTCTAATCTTATAGTGGCAGTGGGTTGGTAGATGTCTAGTCTCCCTTGTATATCTAATCTGATAGTGGTTTTGTGGTGGTTGATGTCTAGTCTCCTTTATGGCTCTAATCTGATAGTGGTAGTGGGCTGGTAGAAGTCTAGTCTCCTTTATGGCTCTAATCTGATAGTGTTAGTGGGCTGGTAGATGTCTAGTCTCCCTTATTGCTCTAGTCTCCCGTATGGCTCTAATCTGATAGTGGTTGTGCGTTGGTAGATTTCTAGTCTCCTGTTTGACTCTAATCTGATAGTGGTAGTGGGGTGGCAGATGCCTACTCTCCCTTGTGGCTCTAATCTGTTAGTGGTGTGGTAGATGTCTAGTCTCCTTTATAACTCTAATCTGATAGTGGAAGTGGGCTGGTAGATGTCTAGTCTCCCTTGTGTCTCTAATTTTATAGTGGCAGTGGGCTGGTAGATGTCTAGTCTCCCTTATGGCTCTAATCTGATAGTGGCAGTGGGCTGGTAGATGTCTAGTCTCCTTTATGGCTCTAATCTGATAGTGGTAGTGGGGCGGTATATTTCTAGTCTCCCTTGTGTCTCTAATCTGATAGTGGTAGTGGGGCGGTATATTTCTAGTCTCCTTTATAACTCTATTCTGATAGTGGTAGATGTCTAGTCTCCTTTATGGCTCTAATCTGATAGTGGTAGTGGGGTGGTCGATGTCTAGTCTCCTTTATGGCTCTAATCTGATAGTGGTAGATGTCTAGTCTCCTTTGTGGCTCTAATATGATGGTGGTAGTGGGGTCGTAGATATCTAGTCTCCTTTAAGGCTCTAATCTGATAGTGGTAGTGGGCTGGTAGATGTCTAGTCTCCCTTATTGCTCTAGTCTCCCTTATGGCTCTAATCTGATAGTGGTAGTAGGGCGGTATATTTCTAGTCTCCTTTATAACTCTATTCTGATAGTGGTTGTGGGGTGGTAGATGTCTAGTCTCGCTTGTGGCTCTAATCTCATAGTGGTTGTGGGTTGGTAGATGTCTAGTCTCCTTTATGGCTCTAATCTGATAGTGGTTTGGTGGTGGTCGATGTCTATTCTCCCTTGTGGCTCTAATCTGATAGTGGTAGTGGGGTGGTAGATTTCTAGTCTCCCTTGTGTCTCTAATCTGATAGTGGTAGTGGGCTGGTAGATGTCAAGTCTCCTTTGTGGCTCTAATATGATGGTGGTAGTGGGGTCGTAGATATCTAGTCTCTCTTTTGGCTCTAATCTGATAGTGGTAGTGGGCTGGTAGATGTCTAGGCTCCCTTATTGCTCTAGTCTCCCTTATGGCTCTAATTTGATAGTGGTAGTGGGCTGGTAGATGTCTAGTCTCCTTTATAACTCTAATCTGATAGTGGTAGTGGTGTGGTAGATGTCTAGTCTCCTTTATGGCTCTAATCTGATAGTGGTAGTGGGCTGGTAGATGTCTAGTCTCCCTTATGGCTCTAATCTGATAGTGGTGTGGTAGATGTCTAGTCTCCCTAATGGCTCTAATCTGATAGTGGTAGATGTGGTAGATGTCTAGTCTCCTTTGTGGCTCTACTATGATGGTGGTAGTGGAGTCGTAGATATCTAGTCTCCTTTATGGCTCTAATCTGATAGTGGTAGTGGGCTGGTAGATGTCTAGTCTCCCTTATGGCTCTAATCTGATAGTGGTATTGGGCTGGTAGATGTCTACTCTCCCTTATGGCTCTAATCTGATAGTGGTATTGGGCTGGTAGATGTCTACTCTCCTTTATGGCTCTAATCTGATAGTGGTAGATGTGGTAGATGTCTTGTCTTCTTTATGGCTCTAATCTGATAGTGGTTTTGTGGTGGTTGATGTCTGTCTCCGTTATGGCTGTAATCTGATAGTGGTAGATGTGGTAGATGTCTAGTCTCCTTTGTGGCTCTAATATGATGGTGGTAGTGGGGTTGTAGATATCTAGTATCCCTTATGACTCTAATCTGATAGTGGTAGTGGGTTGGTAGATTTCTAGTCTCCCTTATGGCTCTAATCTTATTGTGGTAGTGAGGTGGTCGATGTCTAGTCTCCCTTGTGGCTCTAATCTGATAGTGGTAGTGGGCTGGTAGATGTCTAGTCTCCTTTATAACTCTAATCTGATAGTGGTAGTGGGGTGGTTGATGTCTAGTCTCCTTTATAACTCTAATCTGATAGTGGTAGTGGGGTGGTCGATGTCTAGTCTCCTTTTTGGCTCTAATCTGATAGTGGTAGTGGGGTGGTAGATTTCTAGTCTCCCTTGTGTCTCTAATCTGATAGTGGTTTTGTGGTGGTTGATGTCTAGTCTCCTTTATGGCTCTAATCTGATAGTGGTAGATGTGGTAGATGTCTAGTCTCCTTTGTGGCTCTAATATGATGGTGGTAGTGGGGTCGTAGATATGTAGTCTCTCTTTTGGGTCTAGTCTGATAGTGGTAGTGGGCTGGTAGATGTCTAGTCTCCCTTATTGCTCTAGTCTCCCTTATGGCTCTAATTTGATAGTGGTAGTGGGCTGGTAGATGTCTTGTCTCCTTTATAACTCTAATCTGATAGTGGTAGTGGTGTGGTAGATGTCTAGTCTCCTTTATAACTCTAATCTGATTGTGGTAGTGGTAGATGTCTTGTCTCCCTTATGGCTCTAATCTGATAGTGGTAGTGGGGTGCTAGATGTCTAGTCTCCCTAATGGCTCTAATCTGATAGTGGTAGATGTGGTAGATGTCTAGTCTCCTTTGTGGCTCTAATCTGATTGTGGTAGTGGTAGATGTCTTGTCTCCCTTATGGCTCTAATCTGATAGTGGTATTGGGCTGGTAGATGTCTACTCTCCCTTATGGCTCTAATCTGATAGTGGTATTGGGCTGGTAGATGTCTACTCTCCCTTATGGCTCTAGACTCCCTTATTGCTCTAATCTGATAGTTGTAGTGGGCTGGTAGAAGTCTAGTCTCCCTTGTGTCTCTAATCTGATAGTGGTTTTGTGGTGGTTGATGTCTAGTCTCCTTTATGGCTCTAATCCTATAGTGGTAGATGTGGTAGATGTCTAGTCTCCTTTGTGGCTCTAATCTGAAAGTGGTAGTGGGTTGGTAGATGTCTAGTCTCCTTTATGGCTCTAATCTGATAGTGGTAGTGGGGTGCTAGATGTCTAGTCTCCTTTATAACTCTAATCTGATAGTGGTAGTGGGTTGGTAGATGTCTAGTCTCCTTTATGGCTCTAATCTGATAGTGGTAGTGGGGTGGTAGATGTCTAGTCTCCATTGTGTCTCTAATCTGATAGTGGTTTTGTGGTGGTTGATGTCTAGTCTCCTTTATGGCTCTAATCTGATAGTGGTAGATATGGTAGATGTCTAGTCTCCTTTGTGGCGCTAATCTGATAGTGGTAGTGGGCTGGTAGATGTCTAGTCTCCCTTGTGGCTCTAATCTGATAGTTGTAGTGGGCTGGTAGATGTCTAGTCTCCCTTGTGGCTCTAATCTTATAGTGGTGGTGGGTTGGTAGATGTCTAGTCTCCTTTATAACTCTAATCTGATAGTGGTAGTCGGGTCGTTGATATCTAGTCTCCCTTGTGTCTCTAATCTGATAGTGGTAGATATGGTAGATGTCTAGTCTCCTTTGTGGCTCTAATCTGATAGTGGTAGTGGGTTGGTAGATGTCTAGTCTCCTTTATAACTCTAATCTGATAGTGGTAGTGGGGTGGTAGATGTCTAGTCTCCCTAATGGCTCTAATCTGATAGTGGTTGTGGGTTGGTAGATGTCTAGTCTCCTTTATAACTCTAATCTGATAGTGGTAGTGGGGTGGTCGATTTCTAGTCTCCCTTATGGCTCTAATCTTATAGTGGTAGTGGGGTCGTTGATATCTAGTCTCCCTTGTGTCTCTAATCTGATTGTGGTAGTGGGGTGGTAGATGTCTAGTCTTCTTTATGGCTCTAATCTGATAGTGGTTTTGTGGTGGTTGATGTCTACTCTCCTTTATGGCTGTAATCTGATATTGGTAGATGAGGTAGATGTCTAGTCTCCTTTGTGGCTCTAATATGATGGTGGTAGTGGGGTTGTAGATATCTAGTATCCCTTGTGGCTCTAATCTTATAGTGGTAGTGGGCTGGTAGATGTCTAGTCTCCTTTATGGCTCTAATCTGATAGTGGTAGTGGGGTGGTCGATGTCTAGTCTCCTTTATAACTCTAATCTGATAGTGGTAGTGGGGTGGTAGATGTCTAGTCTCCATTGTGTCTCTAATCTGATAGTGGTTTTGTGGTGGTTGATGTCTAGTCTCCTTTATGGCTCTAATCTGATAGTGGTAGATATGGTAGATGTCTAGTCTCCTTTGTGGCGCTAATATGATGGTGGTAGTGAGGTCGTAGATTTCTAGTCTCCCTTATGGCTCTAATCTTATAGTGGTAGTGGGCTGGTAGATGTCTAGTCTCCCTTATGGCTCTAATCTTACAGTTGTAGTGAGCTGGTAGATGTCTAGTCTCCCTTGTGGCTCTAATCTGATAGTGGTTGTGGGTTGGTAGATGTCTAGTCTCCCTTGTGGCTCTAATCTGATAGTGGTTGTGGGTTGGTAGATGTCTAGTCTCCCTTGTGGCTCTAATCTGATAGTTGTAGTGGGCTGGTAGATGTCTAGTCTCCCTTGTGGCTCTAATCTTATAGTGGTAGTGGGCTGGTAGATGTCTAGTCTCCTTTATGGCTGTAATCTGATAGTGGTAGATGTGGTAGATGTCTAGTCTCCTTTGTGGCTCTAATATGATGGTGGTAGTGGGGTCTTAGATATCTAGTCTCCCTTATGGCTCTAATCTGATAGTGGTAGTTGGCTGGTAGATGTCTAGTCTCCCTTGTGGCTCTAATCTGATAGTTGTAGTGGGCTGGTAGATGTCTAGTCTCCCTTGTGTCTCTAATCTGATAGTGGTTTTGTGGTGGTTGATGTCTAGTCTCCTTTATGGCTCTAATCTGACAGTGGTAGATGTGGTAGATGTCTAGTCTCCTTTGTGGCTCTAATATGATGGTGGTAGTGGGGTTGTAGATATCTAGTATCCCTTATGGCTCTAATCTGATAGTGGTAATGGGCTGGTAGATGTCTAGTCTCCCTAATGGCTCTAATCTGATAGTGGTAGTGGGGTGGTCGATGTCTAGTCTCCTTTATAACTGTAATCTGATAGTGGTAGTGGGCTGGTAGATGTCTAGTCTCCCTTGTGGCTCTAATCTTATAGTGGTAGTGGGCTGGTAGATGTCTAGTCTCCTTTGTGGCTCTAATATGATGGTGGTAGTGGGGTCTTAGATATCTAGTCTCCCTTATGGCTCTAATCTGATAGTGGTAGTTGGTTGGTAGATGTCTAGTCTCCCTTGTGGCTCTAATCTGATAGTTGTAGTGGGCTGGTAGATGTCTAGTCTCCCTTGTGGCTCTAATCTTATAGTGGTAGTGGGCTGGTAGATGTCTAGTCTCCTTTATGGCTGTAATCTGATAGTGGTAGATGTGGTAGATGTCTAGTCTCCTTTGTGGCTCTAATATGATGGTGGTAGTGGGGTCTTAGATATCTAGTCTCCCTTGTGGCTCTAATCTGATAGTTGTAGTGGGCTGGTAGATGTCTAGTCTCCCTTGTGTCTCTAATCTGATAGTGGTTTTGTGGTGGTTGATGTCTAGTCTCCTTTATGGCTCTAATCTGACAGTGGTAGATGTGGTAGATGTCTAGTCTCCTTTGTGGCTCTAATATGATGGTGGTAGTGGGGTTGTAGATATCTAGTATCCCTTATGGCTCTAATCTGATAGTGGTAATGGGCTGGTAGATGTCTAGTCTCCCTAATGGCTCTAATCTGATAGTGGTAGTGGGGTGGTCGATGTCTAGTCTCCTTTATAACTGTAATCTGATAGTGGTAGTGGGCTGGTAGATGTCTAGTCTCCCTTGTGGCTCTAATCTTATAGTGGTAGTGGGCTGGTAGATGTCTAGTCTCCTTTGTGGCTCTAATATGATGGTGGTAGTGGGGTCTTAGATATCTAGTCTCCCTTATGGCTCTAATCTGATAGTGGTAGTTGGCTGGTAGATGTCTAGTCTCCCTTGTGGCTCTAATCTGATAGTTGTAGTGGGCTGGTAGATGTCTAGTCTCCCTTGTGTCTCTAATCTGATAGTGGTTTTGTGGTGGTTGATGTCTAGTCTCCTTTATGGCTCTAATCTGATAGTGGTAGATATGGTAGATGTCTAGTCTCCTTTGTGGCTCTAATATGATGGTGGTAGTGGGGTCGTAGATATCTAGTCTCCCTTATGGATCTAATCTGATAGTGGTAGTGGGCTGGTAGATGTCTAGTCTCCCTTATGGCTCTAATCTTACAGTTGTAGTGAGCTGGTAGATGTCTAGTCTCCCTTGTGGCTCTAATCTGATAGTGGTTGTGGGTTGGTAGATGTCTAGTCTCCCTTGTGGCTCTAATCTGATAGTGGTTGTGGGTTGGTAGATGTCTAGTCTCCCTTGTGGCTCTAATCTGATAGTTGTAGTGGGCTGGTAGATGTCTAGTCTCCCTTGTGGCTCTAATCTTATAGTGGTAGTGGGCTGGTAGATGTCTAGTCTCCTTTATAACTCTAATCTGAGAGTGGTAGTGGGCTGGTAGATGTCTAGTCTCCTTATAACTCTAATCTGATAGTGGTAGTGGGGTGGGGTGGTAGATGTCTAGTCTCCCTTGTGGCTCTAATCTGATAGTGGTTGTGGGTTGGTAGATGTCTAGTCTCCCTTGTGGCTCTAATCTGATAGTTGTAGTGGGGTGGTAGATGTCTAGGCTCCCTTGTGGCTCTAATCGGATAGTGGTAGTGGGTTGGTAGATGTCTAGTCTCCTTTATAACTCTAATCTGATAGTGGTAGTGGGGTGGTAGAAGTCTAGGCTCCCTTGTGTCTCTAATCTGATAGTGGTTTTGTGGTGGTTGATGTCAAGTCTCCTTTATGGCTCTAATCTGATAGTGGTAGATATGGTATATGTCTAGTCTCCTTTGTGGCTCAAATCTGATTGTGTAGTGGGTTGGTAGATGTCTAGTCTCCCTTATGGCTCTAATCTGATAGTGGTAGGGGGGTGCTAGATGTCTAGTCTCCCTTATGGCTCTAATCTGATAGTGGTAGTGGGCTGGTAGATGTCTAGTCTCCCTTGTGGCTCTAATCTGAGAGTGGTAGTGGGCTGGTCGATGTCTAGTCTCCTTTATGGCTCTAATCTGATAGTGGTAGTGGGTTGGTCGATGTCTAGTCTCCTTTATGGCTCTAATCTGATAGTGGTAGTGGGGTGGTCGATGTCTAGTCTCCTTTATAACTCTAATCTGATAGTGGTTTTGTGGTGGTTGATGTCTAGTCTCCTTTATGGCTGTAATCTGATAGTGGTAGATATGGTAGATGTCTAGTCTCCTTTGTGGCTCTAATATGATGGTGGTAGTGGGGTCGTAGATATCTAGTCTCCCTTATGGCTCTAATCTGATTGTGGTAGTAGGTTGGTAGATTTCTAGTCTCCCTTATGGCTCTAATCTTATAGTGGTAGTGGGGTCGTTGATATCTAGTCTCCCTTGTGTCTCTAATCTGATTGTGGTAGTGGGTTGGTAGATGTCTAGTCTCCCTTGTGTCTCAAATCTGATAGTGGTTTTGTGGTGGTTGATGTCTAGTCTCCTTTATGGCTCTAATCTGATAGTGGTAGATATGGTAGATGTCTAGTCTCCTTTGTGGCGCTAATATGATGGTGGTAGTGGGGTCGTAGATATCTAGTCTCCCTTATGGCTTAAATCTGATAGTGGTAGTGGGTTGGTAGATTTCTAGTCTCCCTTATGGCTCTAATCTTATAGTGGTAGTGAGGTGGTCGATGTCTATGCTCCCTTGTGGCTCTAATCTGATGGTTGTAGTGGGCTGGTAGATGTCTAGTCTCCCTTGTGGTTCTAATCTTATAGTGGTAGTGGGCTGGTAGATGTCTAGTCTCCTTTATAACTCTAATCTGAGAGTGGTAGTGGGCTGGTAGATGTCTAGTCTCCTTTATAACTCTAATCTGATTGTGGTAGTGGGTTGGTAGATGTCTAGTCTCCCTTGTGTCTCAAATCTGATAGTGGTTTTGTGGTGGTTGATGTCTAGTCTCCTTTATGGCTCTAATCTGATAGTGGTAGATATGGTAGATGTCTAGTCTCCCTTGTGGCTCTAATATGATAGTGGTAGTGGGGTGGTCGATGTCTAGTCTCCTTTATAACTCTAATCTGATAGTGGTAGTGGGGTGGTCGATGTCAAGTCTCCCTTGTGGCTCTAATCTGATAGTGGTTGTGGGTTGGTAGATGTCTAGTCTCCTTTATAACTCTAATCTGATAGTGGTAGTGGGGTGGTAGATGTCTAGTCTCCCTTGTGTCTCTAATCTGACAGTGGTTTTGTGGTGGTTGATGTCTAGTCTCCTTTATGGCTCTAATCTGATAGTGGTAGATATGTTAGATGTCTAGTCTCCTTTGTGGATCTAATCTTATAGTGGTAGTGGGTTGGTAGATGTCTAGTCTCCTTTATAACTCTAATCTGATAGTGGTAGTGGGGTGGTAGATGTCTAGTCTCCCTTGTGTCTCTAATCTGACAGTGGTTTTGTGGTGGTTGATGTCTAGTCTCCTTTATGGCTCTAATCTGATAGTGGTAGATATGGTAGATGTCTAGTCTCCTTTGTGGATCTAATATGATGGTTGTAGTGGGCTGGTAGATGTCTAGTCTCCCTTGTGGCTCTAATCTTATAGTGGTAGTGGGCTGGTAGATGTCTAGTCTCCTTTATAACTCTAATCTGAGAGTGGTAGTGGGCTGGTAGATGTCTAGTCTCCCTAATGGCTCTAATCTGATAGTGGTTGTGGGTTGGTCGATGTCTAGTCTCCTTTATAACTCTAATCTGATAGTGGTAGTGGGGTGGTCAATGTCTAGTCTCCTTTATGGCTCTAATCTGATAGTGGTAGATATGGTAGATGTCTAGGCTCCTTTGTGGCTCTAATATGATGGTGGTAGTGGGGTCGTAGATATATAGTCTCCCTTATGGCTCTAATCTGATTGTGGTAGTGGGTTGGTAGATTTCTAGTCTCCCTTATGGCTCTAATCTCTTAGTGGTAGTGGGGTCGTTGATATCTAGTCTCCCTTGTGTCTCTAATCTGATAGTGGTTTTGTTGTGGTTGATGTCTAGTCTTCTTTATGGCTCTAATCTGATAGTGGTAGATGTGGTAGATGTCTAGTCTCCTTTATGGCTCTAATCTGATAGTTGTAGTGGGCTGGTAGATGTCTAGTCTCCCTTATGGCTCTAATCTGATAGTGGTAGTGGGGTGCTAGATGTCTAGTCTCCCTTATGGCTCTAATCTGATAGTGGTAGTGGGCTGGTAGATGTCTAGTCTCCCTAATGGCTCTAATCTGATAGTGGTAGTGGGGTGGTCGATGTCTAGTCTCCTTTGTGTCTCTAATCTGATAGTGGTTTTGTGGTGGTTGATGTCTAGTCTCCTTTATGGCTCTAATCTGATAGTGGTAGTGGGTTGGTAGATTTCTAGTCTCCCTTATGGCTCTAACCTGATAGTGGTAGTGGGTTGGTAGATGTCTAGTCTCCTTTATAACTCTAATCTGATAGTGGTAGTGGGGTGGAAGATGTTAGGCTCCCTTGTGTCTCTAATCTGATAGTGGTTTTGTGGTGGTTGATGTCTAGTCTCCTTTATGGCTCTAATCTGATAGTGGTAGTGGGGTGGTAGATGTCTAGTCTCCCTTATGGCTCTAACCTGATAGTGGTAGTGGGTTGGTAGATGTCTAGTCTCCTTTATAACTCTAATCTGATAGTGGTAGTGGGGTGGAAGATGTTAGGCTCCCTTGTGTCTCTAATCTGATAGTGGTTTTGCGGTGGTTGATGTCTAGTCTCCTTTATGGCTCTAATCTGATAGTGGTAGATATGGTAGATGTCTAGTCTCCATTGTGGCTCTAATATGATGGTGGTAGTGGGGTCGTAGATATATAGTCTCCCTTATGGCTCTAATCTGATTGTGGTAGTGGGTTGTTAGATGTCTAGTCTCCTTTATGGCTCTAATCTGATAGTTGTAGTGGGGTCGTTGATATCTAGTCTCCCTTGTGTCTCTAATCTGATAGTGGTTTTGTTGTGGTTGATGTCTAGTCTTCTTTATGGCTCTAATCTGATAGTGGTAGATGTGGTAGATGTCTAGTCTCCTTTGTGGCTCTAATCTGATAGTGGTTTTGTGGTGGTTGATGTCTAGTCTCCTTTATAACTCTAATCTGATAGTGGTAGATATGGTAGATATCTAGTCTCCCTTGTGTCTCTAATCTGATAGTGGTTTTGTGGTGGGTTATGTCTAGTCTCCTTTATAACTTTAATCTGATAGTGGTAGTGGGCTGGTAGATTTCCAGTCTCCTTTATAACTCTAATCTGATTGTGGTAGTGGGTTGGTAGATTTCTAGTCTCCCTTATGGCTCTAATCTTATAGTGGTAGTGGGGTCCTTGATATCTAGTCTCCCTTGTGTGTCTAATCTGATAGTGGTTTTGTTGTGGTTGATGTCTAGTCTCCTTTATAACTCTAATCTGATAGTGGTAGTGGGGTGGTAGATGTCTAGTCTCCCTTGTGTCTCTAATCTGATAGTGGTAGTGGGCTGGTAGATGTCTAGTCTCCCTTATGGCTCTAATCTGATAGTGGTAGTGGGGTGCTAGATTTCAAGTCTCCCTTATGGCTCTAATCTTATAGTGGTAGTGAGGTGGTCGATGTCTAGTCTCCCTTGTGGCTCTAATCTGATAGTTGTAGTGGGCTGGTAGATGTCTAGTCTCCGTTGTGGCACTAATCTTATAGTGGTATTGGGGTGGTAGATGTCTAGTCTCCCTTGTGTCTCTAATCTGATAGTGGTTTTGTGGTGGTTGATGTCTAGTCTCCTTTATGGCTCTAATCTGATAGTGGTAGTGGGGTGGTAGATGTCTAGTCTCCCTTATGGCTCTAACCTGATAGTGGTAGTGGGTTGGTAGATGTCTAGTCTCCTTTATCTCTAATCTGATAGTGGTAGTGGGGTGGAAGATGTTATGGCTCTAATCTGATAGTGGTTTTGCGGTGGTTGATGTCTAGTCTCCTTTATGGCTCTAATCTGATAGTGGTAGATATGGTAGATGTCTAGTCTCCATTGTGGCTCTAATATGATGGTGGTAGTGGGGTCGTAGATATATAGTCTCCCTTATGGCTCTAATCTGATTGTGGTAGTGGGTTGTTAGATGTCTAGTCTCCTTTATGGCTCTAATCTGATAGTTGTAGTGGGGTCGTTGATATCTAGTCTCCCTTGTGTCTCTAATCTGATAGTGGTTTTGTTGTGGTTGATGTCTAGTCTTCTTTATGGCTCTAATCTGATAGTGGTAGATGTGGTAGATGTCTAGTCTCCTTTGTGGCTCTAATCTGATAGTGGTTTTGTGGTGGTTGATGTCTAGTCTCCTTTATAACTCTAATCTGATAGTGGTAGATATGGTAGATATCTAGTCTCCCTTGTGTCTCTAATCTGATAGTGGTTTTGTGGTGGGTTATGTCTAGTCTCCTTTATAACTTTAATCTGATAGTGGTAGTGGGCTGGTAGATTTCCAGTCTCCTTTATAACTCTAATCTGATTGTGGTAGTGGGTTGGTAGATTTCTAGTCTCCCTTATGGCTCTAATCTTATAGTGGTAGTGGGGTCCTTGATATCTAGTCTCCCTTGTGTGTCTAATCTGATAGTGGTTTTGTTGTGGTTGATGTCTAGTCTCCTTTATAACTCTAATCTGATAGTGGTAGTGGGGTGGTAGATGTCTAGTCTCCCTTGTGTCTCTAATCTGATAGTGGTAGTGGGCTGGTAGATGTCTAGTCTCCCTTATGGCTCTAATCTGATAGTGGTAGTGGGGTGCTAGATTTCAAGTCTCCCTTATGGCTCTAATCTTATAGTGGTAGTGAGGTGGTCGATGTCTAGTCTCCCTTGTGGCTCTAATCTGATAGTTGTAGTGGGCTGGTAGATGTCTAGTCTCCGTTGTGGCACTAATCTTATAGTGGTATTGGGGTGGTAGATGTCTAGGCTCCCTTGTGTCTCTAATCTGATAGTGGTTTTGTTGTGGTTGATGTCTAGTCTTTATGGCTCTAATCTGATAGTGGTAGATGTGGTAGATGTCTAGTCTCCTTTGTGGCTCTAATCTGATAGTTGTAGTGGGCTGGTAGATGTCTAGTCTCCCTTATGGCTCTAATCTGATAGTGGTAGTGGGTTGGTAGATTTCTAGTCTCCTTTATAACTCTAATCTGATTGTGGTAGTGGGCTGGTAGATGTCTAGTCTCCTTTATGGCTCTAATCTGATATTTGTAGTGGGCTGGTAGATGTCTAGTCTCCCTTATGGCTCTAATCTGATAGTGGTAGTGGGGTGCTAGATGTCTAGTCTCCATTGTGTCTCTAATCTGATAGTGGTTTTGTGGTGGTTGATGTCTAGTCTCCTTTATGGCTCTAATCTGATAGTGGTAGATATGGTAGATATCTAGTCTCCCTTATGGCTCTAATCTGATAGTGGTAGTGTGTTGGTAGATGTCTAGTCTCCCTTATGGCTCTAATCATAGTGGTAGTGAGGTGGTCGATGTCTAGTCTCCCTTGTGGCTCTAATCTGATAGTGGTTGTGGGTTGGTAGATGTCTAGTCTCCCCTGTGGCTCTAATCTGTTAGTGGTAGTGGGCTGGTAGATGTCTAGGCTCCCTTGTGGCTCTAATCTGATAGTGGTAGTGGGCTGGTAGATGTCTAGTCTCCCTTGTTGCTCTAATCTGATAGTTGTAGTGGGCTGGTAGATGTCTAGTCTCCTTTATAACTCTAATCTGATAGTGGTAGTGGGCTGGTAGATGTCTAGTCTCCCTTGTGGCTCTAATCTGATAGTTGTAGTGGGCTGGTAGATGTCTAGTCTCCCTTGTGGCTCTAATCTTATAGTGGTAGTGGGCTGGTAGATGTCTAGTCTCCTTTATAACTCTAATCTGGGAGTGGTAGTGGGCTGGTAGATGTCTAGTCTCCTTATAACTCTAATCTGATAGTGGTAGTGGGCTGGTAGATGTCTAGTCTTCCTTGTGGATCTAATCTTATAGTGGTAGTGGGCTGGTAGATGTCTAGTCTCCTTTATAACTCTAATCCGATAGTGGTAGTGGGGTGGTTGATGTCTAGTCTCCTTTATAATTCTAATATGATAGTGGTAGTGGGGTGGTCGATGTCTAGTCTCCATTATGGCTCTAATCTGATAGTGGTAGTGGGTGGGTCGATGTCTAGTCTCCTTTATAACTCTAATCTGATAGTGGTAGTGGGCTGGTAGATGTCTAGTCTCCTTTATGGCTCTAATCTGATAGTGGTAGATATGGTAGATGTCTAGTCTCCTTTGTGGCTCTAATATGATGGTGGTAGTGGGGTCGTAGATATCTAGTCTCCCTTATGGCTCTAATCTGATAGTGGTAGTGGGTTGGTAGATATCTAGTCTCCCTTGTGTCTCTAATCTGATAGTGGTTTTGTTGTGGTTGATGTCTAGTCTCCCTTATGGCTCTAATCTTATAGTGGTAGTGGGGTCCTTGATATCTAGTCTCCCTTGTGTCTCTAATCTGATAGTGGTAGTGGGCTGGTAGATGTCTAGTCTCCCTTATGGTTCTAATCTGATAGTGGTAGTGGGGTGCTAGATGTCTAGTCTCCCTTATGGCTCTAATCTGATAGTGGTAGTGGGATGGTAGATGACTAGTCTCCCTAATGGCTCTAATCTGATAGTGGTAGTGGGGTGGTAGATGTCTAGTCTTCTTTATGGCTCTAATCTGAAAGTGGTTTTGTGGTGGTTGATGTCTAGGCTCCTTTATGGCTGTAATCTGATAGTGGTAGATGTGGTAGATGTCTAGTCTCCTTTGTGGCTCTAATATGATGGTGGCAGTGGGGTTGTAGATGTCTAGTATCCCTTATGACTCTAATCTGATAGTGGTAGTGGGCTGGTAGATGTCTAGTCTCCCTTGTGGCTCTAATCTGATAGTTGTAGTGGGCTGGTAGATGTCTAGTCTCCCTTGTGTCTCTAATCTGATAGTGGTTTTGTGGTGGTTGATGTCTAGTCTCCTTTATGGCTCTAATCTGATAGTGGTAGATATGGTAGATGTCTAGTCTCCTTTGTGGCGCTAATATGATGGTGGTAGTGGGGTCGTAGATATCTAGTCTCCCTTATGGCTCTAATCTGATTGTGGTAGTGGGTTGGTAGATTTCTAGTCTCCCTTAAGGCTCTAATCTTATAGTGGTAGTGGGGTCGTTGATATCTAGTCTCCCTTGTGTCTCTAATCTGATAGTGGTAGTGGGTTGGTAGATGTCTAGTCTCCTTTATGGCTCTAATCTGATAGTGGTAGTGGGCTGGTAGATGTCTAGTCTCCCTTATGGCTCTAATCTGATAGTGGTAGTGGGCTGGTAGATGTCTAGTCTCCCTTATGGCTCTAATCTGATAGTGGTAGTGGGGTGCTAGATGTCTAGTCTCCCTTGTGTCTCTAATCTGATAGTGGTAGTGGGGTGCTAGATGTCTAGTCTCCTTTATGGCTGTAATCTGATAGTGGTAGATGTGGTAGATGTCTAGTCTCCTTTGTGGCTCTAATCTGATAGTGGAAGTGGGTTGGTAGATTTCTAGTCTCCCTTATGGCTCTAATCTTATAGTGGTAGTGAGGTGGTCGATGTCTAGTCTCCCTTGTGGCTCTAATCTGATAGTGGTTTTGTGGTGGTTGATGTCTAGTCTCCTTTATGGCTCTAATCTGACAGTGGTAGATGTGGTAGATGTCTAGTCTCCTTTGTGGCTCTAATATGATGGTGGTAGTGGGGTTGTAGATATCTAGTATCCCTTATGGCTCTAATCTGATAGTGGTAATGGGCTGGTAGATGTCTAGTCTCCCTAATGGCTCTAATCTGATAGTGGTAGTGGGGTGGTCGATGTCTAGTCTCCTTTATAACTGTAATCTGATAGTGGTAGTGGGCTGGTAGATGTCTAGTCTCCCTTGTGGCTCTAATCTTATAGTGGTAGTGGGCTGGTAGATGTCTAGTCTCCTTTATAACTCTAATCTGATAGTGGTAGTGGGGTGGTCGATGTCTAGTCTCCTTTGTGGCTCTAATATGATTGTGGTAGTGGGGTCGTAGAAATCTAGTCTCCCTTGTGGCTCTAATCTGATAGTTGTAGTGGGCTGGTAGATGTCTAGTCTCCCTTGTGGCTCTAATCTGATAGTGGTTGTGGGTTGGTAGATGTCTAGTCTCCTTTAAAACTCTAATCTGATAGTGGTAGTGGGCTGGTAGATGTCTAGTCTCCCTAATGGCTCTAATCTGATAGTGGTAGTGGGGTGGTAGATGTCTAGTCTCCCTAATGGCTCTAATCTGATAGTGGTAGTGGGGTGGTCGATGTCTAGTCTCCTTTATGGCTCTAATCTGATAGTGGTAGTGAGGTGGTCGATGTCTAGTCTCCCTTGTGGCTCTAATCTGATAGTGGTAGTGGGGTGGTAGATGTCTAGTCTCGCTTGTGTCACTAATCTGATAGTGGTTGTGGGTTGGTAGATGTCTCCTTTATAACTCTAATCTGATAGTGGTAGTGGGCTGGTAGATGTCTAGTTTCCCTTGTGGCTCTAATCTGATAGTTGTAGTGGGCTGGTAGATGTCTAGTCTCCCTTGTGGCTCTAATCTGAGAGTGGTAGTGGGCAGGTAGATGTCTAGTCTCCCTTGTGGCTCAAATCTTATAGTGGTAGTGGGCTGGTAGATGTCTAGTCTCCTTTATAACTCTAATCTGAGAGTGGTAGGTGGCTGGTAGATGTCTAGTCTCCTTTATAACTCTAATCTGAGAGTGGTAGTGGGCTGGTAGATGTCTAGTCTCCCTTGTGGCTCTAATCTGATAGTTGTAGTGGGCTGGTAGATGTCTCGGCTCCCTTGTGGCTCTAATCTGATAGTGGTAGTGGGTTGGTAGATGTCTAGTCTCCCTTATGGCTCTAATCTGATAGTGGTAGTGGGCTGGTAGATATCTAGTCTCCCTATTGGCTCTAATCTGATAGTGGTAGTGGGGTGGTAGATGTCTAGGCTCCCTTGTGGCTCTAATCTGATAGTGGTTGTGGGTTGGTAGATGTCTAGTCTCCTTTATAACTCTAATCTGATAGTGGTAGTGGGCTGGTAGATGTCTAGTCTCCCTTGTGGCTCTAATCTGATAGTTGTAGTGGGCTGGTAGATGTCTAGTCTCCCTTGTGGCTCTAATCTTATAGTGGTAGTGGGTTGGTAGATGTCTAGTCTCCTTTATAACTCTAATCTGATAGTGGTAGTGGGGTGGTCGATGTCTAGTCTCCTTTATAACTCTAATCTGATAGTGGTAGTGGGGTGCTAGATGTCTAGTCTCCTTTATGGCTCTAATCTGATAGTGGTAGATGTCTAGTCTCCTTTGTGGCGCTAATATGATGGTGGTAGTGTGGTCGTAGATATCTAGTCTCCTTTATAACTCTAATCTGATAGTGGTAGTGGGGTGGTAGATGTCTAGTCTCCTTTGTGTCTCTAATCTGATAGTGGTTTTGTGGTGGTTGATGTCTAGTCTCCTTTGTGGCTCTAATATGATGGTGGTAGTGGGGTCGTCGATATCTAGTCTCCCTTATGGCTCTAATCTGATAGTGGTAGTGGGCTGGTAGATGTCTAGTCTCCCTTGTGGCTCTAATCTGATAGTTGTAGTGGGCTGGTAGATGTCTAGTCTCCCTTGTGGCTCAAATCTTATAGTGGTAGTGGGTTGGTAGATGTCTAGTCTCCTTTATAACTCTAATCTGATAGTGGTAGTGGGGTGCTAGATGTCTAGTCTCCTTTATGGCTCTAATCTGATAGTGGTAGATGTCTAGTCTCCTTTGTGGCGCTAATATGATGGTGGTAGTGTGGTCGTAGATATCTAGTCTCCCTTATGCCTCTAATCTTATAGTGGTAGTGAGGTGGTCGATGTCTAGTCTCCCTTGTGGCTCTAATCTGATAGTGGTAGTGGGCTGGTAGATGTCTAGTCTCCCTTGTGACTCTAATCTGATAGTTGTAGTGGGCTGGTAGATGTCTAGTCTCCCTTGTGGCTCTAATCTTATAGTGGTAGTGGGCTGGTAGATGTCTAGTCTCCTTTATAACTCTAATCTGAGAGTGGTAGTGGGCTGGTAGATGTCTAGTCTCCTTTATAACTCTAATCTGAGAGTGGTAGTGGGCTGGTAGATGTCTAGTCTCCTTTATAACTCTAATCTGATAGTGGTAGTGGGGTGGTAGATGTCTAGTCTCCCTTGTGTCTCTAATCTGATAGTGGTAGTGGGGTGGTCTCCTTTATAACTCTAATCTAGATGTCTAGTCTCCCTTGTGTCTCTAATCTGATAGTGGTTTTGTGGTGGTTGATATCTAGTCTCCTTTATGGCTCTAATCTGATAGTGGTAGATATGGTAGATGTCTAGTCTCCTTTGTGGCTCTAATATGATGGTGGTAGTGGGGTCGTAGATATCTAGTCTCCCTTATGGCTCTAATCTGATAGTTGTAGTGAGGTGGTAGATGTCTAGTCTCCCTTGTGTCTCTAATCTGATAGTGGTAGTGGGCTGGTAGATGTCTAGTCTCCTTTATGGCTCTAATCTGATAGTGGTTTTGTGGTGGTTGATGTCTAGTCTCCTTTATGGCTCTAATCTGATAGTGGTAGATGTGGTAGATGTCTAGTCTCCTTTGTGGCTCTAATATGATGGTGGTAGTGGGGTTTTAGATATCTAGTATCCCTTAGGACTCTAATCTGATAGTGGTAGTGGGCTGGTAGATGTCTAGTCTCCTTTATAACTCTAATCTGATAGTGGTAGTGGGGTGGTAGATGTCTAGTCTCGCTTGTGTCACTAATCTGATAGTGGTTGTGGGTTGGTAGATGTCTCCTTTATAACTCTAATCTGATAGTGGTAGTGGGCTGGTAGATGTCTAGTCTCCCTTGTGGCTCTAATCTGATAGTTGTAGTGGGCTGGTAGATGTCTAGCCTCCCTTGTGGCTCTAATCTTATAGTGGTAGTGGGCTGGTAGATGTCTAGTCTCCTTTATAACTCTAATCTGATAGTGGTAGTGGGGTGGTCGATGTCTAGTCTCCTTTATGGCTCTAATCTGATAGTGGTAGTGGGGTGCTAGATGTCTAGTCTCCTTTATAACTCTAATCTGATATTGGTAGTGGGGTGGTAGATGTCTAGGCTCCCTTGTGTCTCTAATCTGATAGTGGTTTTGTGGTGGTTGATGTCTAGTCTCCTTTATGGCTCTAATCTGATAGTGGTAGATATGGTAGATGTCTAGTCTCCTTTGTGGCTCTAATATGATGGTGGTAATGGGGTCGTAGATATCTAGTCTCCCTTATGGCTCTAATCTGATAGTTGTAGTGAGGTGGTCGATGTCTAGTCTCCCTTGTGGCTCTAATCTAATAGTTGTAGTGGGCTGGTAGATGTCTAGTCTCCTTTATAACTCTAATCTGATAGTGGTAGTGGGGTGGTAGATGTCTAGGCTCCCTTGTGTCTCTAATCTGATTGTGGCTCTAATATTATGGTCAGATTAGAGCCATAAAGGAGACTAGACATCAACCACCACAAAACCACTATCAGATTAGAGCCATAAAGGAGACTAGACATCTACCAGCCCACTACCACTATCAGATTAGAGCCATAAGGGAGACTAGACATCTACCACCCCACTACCACTATAAGATTAGAGTTATAAAGGAGACTAGACATCTACCACATCTACCACTATCAGATTAGAGTTATAAAGGAGACTAGACATCTACCACATCTACCAATATCAGATTAGAGCCATAAAGGAGACTAGACATCAACCACCACAAAACCACTATCAGATTAGAGCCATAAAGGAGACTAGACATCTACCACCCCACTACCACTATCAGATTAGAGCCATAAGGGAGACTAGACATCTAGCACCCCACTACCACTATGAGATTAGAGCCATTAGGGAGACTAGACATCTACCACCCCACTACCACTATCAGATTAGAGCCATTAAGGAGACTAGACATCTACCACATCTACCACTATCAGATTAGAGCCATAAAGGAGACTAGACATCTACCACCCCACTACCACTATCAGATTAGAGCCATAAAGGAGACTAGACATCACCCACCACAGAACCACTGTCAGATTAGAGCCATAAGGGAGACTAGACATCTACCACCACGCTACCACTATCACATTAGAGTTATAAAGGAGACTAGACATCTACCAGCCCACTACCACTATCAGATTAGAGCCATAAAGGAGACTAGACATCTACCAACCCACTACCACTATCAGATTAGAGCCATTATGGAGACTAGACATCTCTCAACCCACTACCACTATCAGATTAGAGTTATAAAGGAGACTAGACATCTACCAACGCACAACCACTATCAGATTAGAGCCATTAGGGAGACTAGACATCTACCAGCCCACCACCAATATCAGATTAGAGCCATAAGGGAGACTAGATATCTATTACCCCACTACCACCACCATATTAGAGCCACAAAGGAGACTAGACATCTACCACATCTACCACTATCATATTAGAGCCATAAAGGAGACTAGACATCAACCACCACAAAACCACTATCAGATTAGAGACACAAGGGAGACTAGAAATCTACCACCCCACTACCACTATCAGATTAGAGTTATAAAGGAGACTAGACATCTACCAGCCCACTACCACTATAATATTAGAGCCACAAGGGAGTCTAGATATCTACCAGCCCACTACAACTATCAATTTAGAGCCACAAGGGAGACTGGACATGTACCAGCCCACTACCACTATCAGATTAGAGCCATAAGGGAGACTAGATATCTACAACCCCACTACCACCATCATATTAGAGCCACAAAGGAGACTAGACTTCTACCAGCCAACTACAACTATCAGATTAGAGCCATAAGGGAGACTAGACATCTACCAACCCACTACCACTATCAGATTAGAGCCATAAGGGAGACTAGATATCAACGACCCCACTACCACTATCAGATTAGAGCCATAAGGGAGACTAGACATCTACCAGCCCACTACCACTATCAGATTAGAGCCATAAAGGGGACTAGATATCTACGACCCCACTACCACCATCATAGTAGAGCCACAAAGGAGACTAGACATTTACCAGCCCACTACCACTATCAGATTAGAGCCATAAGGGAGACTAGACATCTACCAACCCACTACCACTATCAGATTAGAGCCATAAAGGGGACTAGATATCTACGACCCCACTACCACCATCGTAGTAGAGCCACAAAGGAGACTAGATATCTACCACAATCAGATTAGAGCCATAAAAGAGACTAGACATCAACCACAAAAAAGCAACTATCAGATTAGAGCCATAAGGGAGACTAGATATCAACGACCCCACTACCACTATAAGATTAGAGCCATAAGGGAGACTAGAAATCTACCAACCCACTACCATAATCAGGTTAGAGCCATAAGGGAGACTAGACATCTACCAGCCCACTACCACTATAAGATTAGAGCCACAAGGGAGACTAGAAATCTACCAACCCACTACCACTATCAGATTAGAGCCATAAGGGAGACTAGATATCTACGACCGCACTACCACCATCATATTGGAGCCACAAAGGAGACTAGACATCTACCTTATCTACCACTATCAGAATAGAGCCATAAAGGAGACTAGACATCAACCACCACAAAACCACTATCAGATTAGAGCCATAAAGAAGATTAGACATCTAGCACCCCACTACCACTATCAGATTAGAGCCATAAGGGAGACTAGACATCGACCACCCCACTACCACTATAAGATTAGAGCCACAAGGGAGACTAGACATCTACCACATCTACCACTATCAGATTAGAGCCATAAGGGAGACTAGACATCTAGCACCCCACTACCACTATCAGATTAGAGCCACAAAGGAGACTAGACATCTACCACCCCACTACCACTATAAGATTAGAGTTATAAAGGAGACTAGACATCTACCAACCCACTACCACTATAAGATTAGAGCCACAAGGGAGACTAGACATCTACCACATCTACCACTATCAGATTAGAGCCATAAAGGAGACTAGACATCAACCACCCCACTACCACTATCAGATTAGAGTTATAAAGGAGACTAGACATCTACCAACCCACTACCACTATAAGATTAGAGCCACAAGGGAGACTAGACATCTACCACATCTACCACTATCAGATTAGAGCCATAAAGGAGACTAGACATCAACCACCACAAAACCACTATCAGATTAGAGTTATAAAGGAGACTAGACATCTACCAACCCACTACCACTATAAGATTAGAGCCACAAGGGAGACTAGACATCTACCAGCCCACTACAACTATCAGATTAGAGCCACAAGGGAGACTAGACATCTACCAACCCACAACCACTATCAGATTAGAGCCACAAGGGAGACTAGACATCTACCACATCTACCACTATCAGATTAGAGCCATAAAGGAGACTAGACATCAACCACCACAAAACCACTATCAGATTAGAGCCATAAAGAAGACTAGACATCTAGCACCCCACTACCACTATCATATTAGAGCCATAAGGGAGACTAGACATCTACCAGCCCACTACCACTATCAGATTAGAGCAATAAAGGAGACTAGACATCGACCACCCCACTACCACTATCAGATTAGAGCCATTAGGGAGACTAGACATCTACCAGCCCACTACCACTATCAGATTAGAGCCATAAGGGAGACTAGACATCTACCAACCCACTACCACTATCAGATTAGAGCCACAAAGGAGACTAGACATGTACCACATCTACCACTATAAGATTAGTGCCACAAGGGAGACTAGACATCTACCAGCCCACTACAACTATCAGATTAGAGTTATAAAGGAGACTAGACATCAACCACCACAATACCACTATCAGATTAGAGCCATAAAGAAGACTAGACATCTACAACCCCACTACCACCATCATGTTAGAGCCACAAAGGAGACTAGACATCTACCATATCTACCACTATCAGATTAGAGCCATAAAGGAGACTAGACATCAACCACCACAAAACCACTATCAGATTAGAGCCATAAAGAAGACTAGACATCTACCACTCCACTACAACTATCAGATTAGAGCCATAAGGGAGACTAGACATCTAGCACCCCACTACCACTATCAGATTAGTGCCATAAGGGAGACTCGACATCTAGCACCCCACTACCACTATCAGATTAGAGCCATTAGGGAGACTAGACATCTACCAGCCCACTACCACTATCAGATTAGAGCCATAAGGGAGACTAGATATCTACGACCCCACTACCACCATCATATTAGAGCCACAAAGGAGACTAGACATCTACCATATCTACCACTATCAGATTAGAACCATTAGGGAGACTAGACATCAACCACCACAAAACCACTATCAGATTAGAGGCATAAGGGAGACTAGACATCGACCACCCCACTACCACTATCAGATTAGAGCCATTAGGGAGACTAGACATCTAGCACCCCACTACCACTATCAGATTAGTGCCATAAGGGAGACTAGACATCTACCAGCCCACTACCACTATCAGATTAGAGCCATAAGGGAGACTAGACATCTAGCACCCCACTACCACTATAAAATTAGAGTTATAAAGGAGACTAGACATCTACCAACCCACTATCAGATTAGAGCCACAAGGGAGACTAGACATCTACCAACCCACAACCACTATCAGATTAGAGCCACAAGGGAGACTAGACAACTACCAGCTCACTACAACTATCAGATTAGAGGCATAAAGGAGACTAGACATCTACCACCCCACTACCACTATCAGATTAGAGTCATAAGGGATACTAGATATCTACAACCCCACTACCACCACCATATTAGAGCCACAAAGGAGACTAGACATCTACCACATCTACCACTATCATATTAGAGCCATAAAGGAGACTAGACATCAACCACCACAAAACCACTATCAGATTAGAGACACAAGGGAGACTAGAAATCTACCAGGCCACTACAACTATCAATTTAGAGCCACAAGGGAGACTGGACATGTACCAGCCCACTACCACTATCAGATTAGAGCCATAAGGGAGACTAGATATCTACAACCCCACTACCACCATCATATTAGAGCCACAAAGGAGACTAGACTTCTACCAGCCAACTACCACTATCAGATTAGAGCCATAAGGGAGACTAGACATCTACCAACCCACTACCACTATCAGATTAGAGCCATAAGGGAGACTAGATATCAACGACCCCACTACCACTATCAGATTAGAGCCATAAGGGAGACTAGACATCTACCAGCCCACTACCACTATCAGATTAGAGCCATAAAGGGGACTAGATATCTACGACCCCACTACCACCATCATAGTAGAGCCACAAAGGAGACTAGACATTTACCAGCCCACTACCACTATCAGATTAGAGCCATAAGGGAGACTAGACATCTACCAACCCACTACCACTATCAGATTAGAGCCATAAAGGGGACTAGATATCTACGACCCCACTACCACCATCGTAGTAGAGCCACAAAGGAGACTAGATATCTACCACAATCAGATTAGAGCCATAAAAGAGACTAGACATCAACCACAACAAAGCCACCATCAGATTAGAGACACAAGGGAGACTAGATATCAACGACCCCACTACCACTATAAGATTAGAGCCATAAGGGAGACTAGAAATCTACCAACCCACTACCATAATCAGGTTAGAGCCATAAGGGAGACTAGACATCTACCAGCCCACTACCACTATAAGATTAGAGCCACAAGGGAGACTAGAAATCTACCAACCCACTACCACTATCAGATTAGAGCCATAAGGGAGACTAGATATCTACGACCGCACTACCACCATCATATTGGAGCCACAAAGGAGACTAGACATCTACCTTATCTACCACTATCAGAATAGAGCCATAAAGGAGACTAGACATCAACCACCACAAAACCACTATCAGATTAGAGCCATAAAGAAGATTAGACATCTAGCACCCCACTACCACTATCAGATTAGAGCCATAAGGGAGACTAGACATCGACCACCCCACTACCACTATAAGATTAGAGCCACAAGGGAGACTAGACATCTACCACATCTACCACTATCAGATTAGAGCCATAAGGGAGACTAGACATCTAGCACCCCACTACCACTATCAGATTAGAGCCATAAGGGAGACTAGACATCGACCACCCCACTACCACTATCAGAATAGAGTT